>NC_068434.1:24688165-24988165 GCF_023373465.1 Oncorhynchus keta | reverse complement strand
TTAACGCATGCTTTGAGTTTGGAGCCTTTGACCTCTGAGAGCGGTCAAGTTTCAGGTCAAAAGAATAGGACCCAAAGACAAACTCTTGTCTGTACAATAGGGGGAAGGGACCCAACTGCATGGCTTCACATTCACACACATTCCATAGACCACTGTACATGACTAGATCACTAACTCACAAAAGGCTACGGCCACTCTTACAGTGACAATGACTAAGTGAAACCTCAATTGTGTCCACAATTGTTAAAAAACAAGATTCATTACACACAATGGCTAGCACATTCCAGGAGCTTGTTAGTCTTATCTTTAAACACAGAAAACCAATGTTATTCTATGATGGCCTTGACGCTGTTCCTGTAACACTAACCTTGGTCCGTATAAACAAGGATGTCCGTTTCAGACCATAGATTTTGTCTAATTGTTCAGGCCAGCTGCATGTTGTTACTAGGCCTACGGCTTGTGGATTTAACAAGGGCTCTGTAGCTTTAACACACAAGATCATTTATGTCGGCTACTTTCCACAAACGTGTATTAATACACAGTCAGGTCCAGAATGTTTGTCACCCTTGATTAAGATGAGAAAAAAAGACTGTAGAAAATAAATAATAGAAATACTGAGCTATATTGTTTGCAAAAAAGGGGGAATTTATATTACTTTATACTATTGCTCAGATTTAGAGATTTTGTTTAGCAAGTTTTTAAAAATGATCTCAAATTATTATTTATACACTGTATTTTGCTCTTATTTATCAAGGGTGACAATAATTCTGGACCTGACTGTAAATAGATCAAGAACAGACGCTGATGCAGGTCAGTTGTCCATCTCAAAGACTCAACTCAGTAAGCTGTTTCTGAGGTGAGCTGATAGATAAAACTCCTCCTGCACATATTTAGCAGATGTTATTGCGGGTGTAGCGAAATGCTTCCACACAGTATTTACATGTCTGGATAGGGTTTTTCTGTTTACTAAATCAAAGCGATGATATTTCAGGTTAGGAAAAAGGTTCAAAAGAAGTTCACCCCAAAATCACCATCTAATAAGATGGAATTGTATTACCCTAATGCATCCATTAGGGTCTTTACAACAGCTAGTAGAATATTGACTCAGCTTGACTTTAAGATCATTTTTCACCCATGGAGACCCTTGAACTGTCCCTTTAAATGATTTGACTTATCACCTTGTTCTCCAGTCTAAACATTACAGACCAAACTGGAGTCCAAATTCTTGTCCAGAAAATCCACCTGATTCCTAATCTAATTAGTGGTGACTATGATAAACAGTCTTACTGTGCCACTGTAAATCTGAACCTGGACTACAGGGGGAAACTTAAGCCATCAGCCTGGAGATGAACCCTGAGATTGCTGTCCCTAACCTGAACAGAAACTGGCATTAGCACTAGCACGCTAATTAGCTGGACACAAGCTTACTGAGCACTTGTTTTTTTTGGGGGTACACATCCACATTCCATCTAGAGCTGTTTATGTGTACGACCAAGCACACCATTAACCTTTTGGTTATCTTCAGTGGCTACTACTGAATGATCCAGATGAGAGGAGAAAGAGAGAAACAGTTATCTTTGTATTATCAGGGCAAGTATGGAACCAAAGTCAAATCCCTGACTCTGCTTCTGGTACGCAAGCTATTTTAATTAGTTCCCCGCATCCAGTGCAGGCGGGAGGGATTGTTAATTGCGCTACCGAACTGCCCCTAATCAAAACGAAACAAAACGGCCTAAACCCAGCCGTCAGAAAACACTGAAATTTTAACTTTTTTCAATGTGTCAATCACTCTCGAGTCATCTGGGACCCACGAGCTAAGCCCAAGGGACTACTAGGGGGGCACTTGAACATTCGTAGTGTCATTCCAAAAAGTGATCAAATTCAACATCTACTCACAGACTCCAACCTTGACTTTCTCTGCCTCTCAGAGACATGGCTCCATAAACACTCTCCATATGCTGCTTTGATTGTGCCTGGCTACAATGTTTTCAGGAGAGACAGGATTGAAGGAAGAGGAGGGGGTGTGATGATTTACATTAAAGAACATATCCGATGTAAACAAATTGAGTGGTCATGTGATAATGAACTAGAATGTATCGGCCTGAACGTTACACTGTCTCCCCAAATGTCTTTTACCCTCATTGGAATGTATAGGCCACCTTCCACCAAAAGTGTGTTTTTGATCAGTTTAATACCATGTTTAGGGAATGTGATTTTGGGAAAGAGGTCATCTTAATGGGAGATTTTAACATTAATTATGAAGACAAGTGTTGTAGGAAAACCCTCAAACGGATCACTAATACCTTTGACCTTACACAGCTAGTTAAAGGGCCAACCAGGGTGACTTGTTGCTCTAAAACACAGATTGATTTGGTGTTCAGTAATAAACCAGAGAGAGTGACTAAATCATTCAATATGGTTACTGGGCTGTCTGATCATAATCTGACACTTATAGCCAGAAAGCTGTCTAAGAGCAGGTTTAACCTCTCTACTGTTAGAAAGCCGGATCAACTCAGAATACCTAAGAGTGAATTAAACTATTTTGAAAAAGCAATTAAGGGAATAAACTGGAATGATCTCTTGTCCTATACAGACGTGGAAGCTGATAGTCAGGTTTTTCTATCCACAATCCAGACTACAATAAATGGCTTCCTAAAGAAAATCAAATCCAAACCTGGCCAAAAGAGCACTCTTCCTTGGCTAAATGGAGAAATCTGGAAATTGATGAAAGAACGAGATTATGCTCTAAAAACAGCCCTAAAATCTAAATTTGAGCATGACAGACGTAGGTTTACCATGTTGAGAAATAAGGTGATAAAAGAAATCAGACAGGCCAAGGCAAACTTTTTTATTAACATAATTGGTGAAGCAAAGGGAAATTCTTAATTGATATGGGAGAATCTAAAAAGTTAACAGGGAAAGACCATAGTAACACTGCAAAAAGACTAGAAATCATGGTGAATAACAATCTAACACAGGATGCAGTTGAAATAGCAACAGCCTTCAATTCCTACTTTATTGACTCTGTCAGGTTACTGACACAGAACCCCTCCACTGATTTCTTGGGCTCAGTGCTAGTGAATGACACTCAACCTGTCTTCATCATAAGGGAGGTTTCTGAGTCAAAGGTGAACAAGGTGATTAGCTCACTAAAGAACTCTAAAGCCAAAGATGTGTTTGGGATGGACTCTACCTTTCTTAAAAACTACAAAGAGTCACTCATTGGCCCCATTACTAAGGTCACCAACACATCTATTGGTCTCGGTGTGTTTCAAGGGTATGGAAGTCAGCCATAATAACGGCCATCTTTAAATCAGGCGACCCTGCTGACGTGAGTAACTACAGGCCCATTAGTATACTACCTGTGGTGTCAAAGGTTGTTGAAAAGTGTGTAGCAGAACAACTGATTGCCCACCTCAACAACAGCCCTTTCACATTACACTCCAGGCAGTTTGGCTTCAGAGCGAAACACTCCACAGAAACGGCCAACTGCTTTCTTCTGGAAAATGTGAAGTCCAAGATGGACAAAGGGGTGCTGTTGGGGCTGTGTTTCTGGACCTAAGGAAGGCTTTTGATACTGTTAACCATGAGATTCTCATCACAAAATTGTCCAAGTTCAACTTTTCCCCTGATGCCTTGAGATGGATGAAATCATACCTTGAAGGCAGAACTCAGTGTGTCAGAGTGAGCAATGAGCTGTCGCCCACTCGTAGCTATGATGTGGGCGTGCCCCAAGGGTCAATACTGGGGCCCCTCCTGTTCAGCCTGTACATTAATGATCTGCCTTCTGTCTGTACTGGGTCTGAAGTTCAAATGTATGCAGATGATACAGTGATATATGTGCATGCAAAGAGCAAACAACAAGCTGCACAAGAACTCACTACTGTAATGGTCCAGGTTACAAAGTGGCTCAGTGACTCGTGTTTGCATCTCAATGTGAAAAAAACTGTTTGCATGTTCTTCACAAAGAGGGCAACAGATGCTACTGAGCCAGATGTCTATGTGTCAGGGGAGAAGCTCCAGGTGGTATCCGATTTTAAGTACCTTGGCATCATACTTGATTCCAACCTCTCTTTTAAAAAGCATGTGAAAAAGGTAATTCAAATAACTAAATTCAATCTAGCTAATTTCCGATTTATACGAAATTGTTTGACTACAGAGGTAGCAAAACTGTACTTCAAATCTATGATACTCCCCCACTTAACATACTGCTTGACTAGTTGGGCCCAAGCTTGCTGTACAACATTAAAACCTATTCAGTCTGTCTACAAACAGGCTCTCAAAGTGCTTGATAGGAAGCCCAATAGCCATCATCATTGTCACATCCTTAGAAAACATGAGCTCTTGAGTTGGGAAAATCTTGTGCAATACACCGACGCATGTCTTGTATTCAAGATCCTTAATGGCCTGGCTCCCCCTCCACTCAATATTTTTGTTAAACAGAAAACCCAGACATATGGCAGCAGATCCACAAGGTCTGCCATGAGAGGTGACTGTATAGTTCCCCTAAGGAAAAGCACCTTTAGTAAATCTGCATTCTCTGTGAGAGCTTCCCATGTCTGGAATACACTGCCATCAGACACACATAACTGCACCACATATCACACTTTCACAAAATGCTTGAAGACATGGCTAAAGGTCAATCAGATTTGTGAACATGGTCCCTAGCTGTGTGTTGCCACTTTCCATGTTGTCTGTAGCTTGTGAGGTGTGGAAACACTTTGTTGCTTTTATGAATTTTGTCTTGCTGCTTTTTGTTCTATGTTGCTCTGTCTGTATGCTATGTCTTGCTTGTCCTATGTTGCTATGTTGCTATGTCTATGGTGCTATTGTCTATATTGTAATTGTTTTTAATAACCTGCCCAGGGACTGCGGTTGAAAATTAGCCGGCTGGCTAAAACCGGCACTTTTACTGAAACGTTGATTAATGTGCACTGTCCCTGTAAAAATAAAGTAAACTAAACTAAACTAAAGTCATGAATGGAATTAGCTGGTTGTCATTTCTTTCCTCCCCAGATGCTGTTGTTTTGGGAGCCAGGTGTTTGAAAAGGATACGTATACAGATGACTGCCTACTGGATAGATATATAGATGGAACTGATTGCTTTTAGGAAAAACCATAGATCATTGTCTAATATTCCACATGATTGTACAATTGCATCAAACCTTCCCTTAATTAATTTGGACGTTTTTTTCCCACCATAGTGATGGACCCTGGATGTGATGGATGCTGCTTGGGAGAAATTGCCAGCTGAAAGAGACATCCTCTCTCTCCGTTGTGGAACTAACAGCAAGACCCAGCTGGCTCCTCACTGGGCACAGATTCACATCATAGCAGTCAGGCACAAGGAGACATACAGTAATGCACACTGGAAAAGCAGGTGGAAGGCAGGTGGTGTAGAGGATGGGTGAAACATACTTCCCTTTGACTATGTGGTCCTTTGGCAGCCATTTTCTATATGGAGCATCCTTAGATAAAGGTCTCAGACAAATATAACTAATAATTAAGCTTTCAGCTATAAATGTGTGTTAGTTTTCTCTTACATAACATCGCTCAGAGGAAAAGGAAGATTGCTTTATGTTTGCTGTTACGGTCTGTGTCACTGTCTCCTTAATTTCCTTCTGTTCAGAATCAAAGCCCTCTTCCAGCTGCAGTGAGGCCACGGCCCCTGAGACCTTCAGACAGACCGTCTAACATATTGAGTCTCATTTATTCATTAAGTCCCAGGGACACACTGAGGCTTGTTAGTTCATTACTGTGACAGGGGGGCGTCCTGTCTCCTCCCTACATTTATCTCTCTCCGTCTCTCTCTCTCCGCCCTCTCATTGACCTCTCGGCAGTATTCCTGGCCTTGTTTACAACCAAAACAAGGGGCAGGTGCACATGCCTGTTCCCATGCCATTGCACCATACCCTCTGTGTCCTCCTCTGAGCTGGCTTTGTCTCGCAATCATCTCAGTGCCACCAGTGGACCATGACACTGTAGGCTGGGCAGGATGTGTCCAATGGGACGGAATGAGGAAGAGGGCAGCCAGGCTGCACACAAGACAGGCACATGAGACGTCTCACAGAGAACAGAGAGAACCATATTCAAATCAATCACAAGTTTGTGATCCTACTGGGCTTTCCTCCAGGTCACCATCAATACATTTGATGATCAGGGTAATAATAAGGGATTATCATTTTTAGAGTCCTGCTAATACAATTGTACACTACATTCCACTGTTCTTGAGAGAAAACTAATACCATGATGTGAACACATGACACCTGTGCTCATTGTTCTAACGGTTCCACACACACTGTTCCTCTCACGCACAAAGTAGAAGAAAATCTGCTAGACAGCCTTCATGGGCTTGTGTGCCTCTTGTCTTGTACCCATGTTGTTTTCTAGACCAAGGGGGAAGTAGTCACCCACACAGAACCATGGGGGAGTAGGGATTAGACTATCCTCAAAGCATTGCAGTTCTATGAGAGGGGTTATGGAAGTCCAGCAGCTGTTCAAACAAGGCAGGGCAGATATTACTGTTACCTGACTGGGTGCCAATGCCATCTCTTCCTACATTTAATCTGGCATCAGGCCCTACACATGAAGGCTCACAGGGAAACCTAATGTAATGGTTACTTAGTTTGATGACATGTAATAAGGTGATTCAAAGCCTAGATTTATAAACCAAGCTGGCTGATGTAATTTTACATTAATGACATCTATTCATCATAGCAACAAATGTGCGGAATGACGTTAGAAGGCTGGTGTGTTAAAGCATGATGCCCAGTCCCCACAAGATTGAAAGTAGAGAGAGAGTCAGGACTGCCATTTCTCATTGGTGTCCATGAAGAGGCAAAATGATTGATCTCTGACTGGACACCTGGCCATATGAAGCAATGGTTGATATTGGGAATGGGCATTCTAATTTGGAAATCATATGGATTATTGGGATAACATGGATGTGTAGGTCTACTGTTCGTCATGCAAACTGCTCCTCCCTTTCAACAACCTCATGCTACAAGACCATTGGGCCTTCACACCCACGTGAACGAAATAACTATTTTGAATTGAACTATGCAAATTGTGCAATACTTTAATGGAAATAATGTATGTTGATTTTTCAGTGGGTAATATGTTTATTTTATTTTAAGAATGCATAAATCATTGCCTTTCAGATATAATCTGAACAGCAATAATCCATATCTCCTACAGTAGCAGAACTGTATGACAGGATTTACACATTTGTATTCAGATTTTATCACAAGGAATCTCAGTTCCATAACGCATGGTGGAGTTCCTTACCTTTGCCATTGCAGCATCAAACAGGTGTTATCAGTCCATTACTAAGTCATGCCTATAACTTACCTTACTCTGCGCAGTGACATCTTTACACACCACCAGTAGGCAAGCTAATAAATGCGTAAATCTCCACATTTTCTCCCAGGTGCCTGGTGACAGATTAATGATCCCTCCAATAACAACCTTTTATTGTCGGAATGACAAGAATATCGGTTACTGTATTATTCAATCCACGAGGTAAGACATTCGCACGAGATATTAGGGCTCCATTGTCATAGACCCACGTCGTGTAAATTGTTGCCGTAATATGCGAAGGAAGCAGTTTTACAAGTTGATCAGGCGCTGTCTGCACTTTAGTCCTTGGCTCCGCGCATCAGCGGTAAAAGTCCACACATCATCCACCCATCTTCTCTTCTCCACACATGGGAGGGGCAATTTACACACACACACTTGACATCAACTTTAACATTGGATAATAAATATAATCTTAGCATTAGAATACTTTCAGACGTGAGACATGTTTCAATAGTTTTCTAATATTCAATAACACTTTTTAAACCTTTATTGCGACATATCTGTCAATTATCATTTACGCATGGCGCACAGTTGATATGAATTACGCGTAAAAGCTGCATTTATTCTATACCATTTTAGCATTTGATATTTTATTGGCACATATTAAATGTAGGCCTGTGCCCAAGGTTCAGAGCTGTCAGACTGCTGCTCGGCCTGCTCGCGACAAGACATGATCAGGGGAGATAGGACACGTACAGTGGAATGTCAAAGGGTTGCAGCACCATCTCCTGGTTATTTGTGAAGTTTACAGTCACAGTAGTGTTCCTTGGGATCGTCTTGTACCAAGGGGCTCAATTCAATCAAACCCCCATTACAGACGAATGTTCGATTTTTTTCTCTCTCTATGATCAAAGCACACGGGTTTGGGTAGAAAGGATACTATAAGCCTGAGAGTTCACAAAAGAAAACCGAAAACGTTTTTTGGGGGGTTCCATTAGTAGCTTTAGGATTAGAGTTAGATGACAAGGCACAAAGCATTTAAAGGGCAACTCCTCCACGTTATCTCCAGCGACAAGCCTGGGCCTATGTGGAAACAGCACGTTTCTTTGATCTGTGGTTAAAAAGATAAAGAAAAATGGTGATTTTCAAAACCTGCAATGAGTTTCTAGCCAGAGGGAGGGTATTTCCTTGCTCCCCATATCACCACGAATCTCATAGTGTTTGAAAATCACAGTGTTTTAAAATACTTTTAATGACGTCATCGATATAACTTTTTCATGTTATATATGTTTTCTACAAAAAGTAGAAATGTGTCGTTTTCACATGTGTAGAAAGTGGTTTGGTGCTGAAGATAAGGAATATGAGGTTGAAAAGTGTCGGAATCGCCCTTTAAACTATGAAGTTTAATCAACAAAGGTCAGTTTTGGCCAAATAATCTAAATGGATATCAGAAACACAATGGTGACAGACACGTGACAACAACATTTTGCAGACTTTCCCCCCAGAATCACGCTGGTCAATAAAATGGTCAATCACTGTTTGATTAATTTGGCCATTATTTGTTATAAACCTTGAAGACCATTTTACGTTATCCAAGTAAACTTTGTACAACAATAATAACAATTACTGTGTTATTAAAATTCTACTCTATGTTTATAAACACATCACATAACCTGAAGCGGAATTATGTTCTGCTGCACAAATCGTATAGCCTACTCATTGCCAACTCAGCGGAATGATGCAGGACCACCAACTACAAACACGACGACCAAACCCTACATAACCCAGAATGCATACTGCAGCGCGTACGTCATTGCTTAATGTTCAGGGTAAATGATTTGTGTAGGTATGGGGGTGTGGAAGAACAGTTATTCTTACTGACACCAGCAGGCTTGGGGCTACAGTCTGTCCAGTGAAGACAGTAGCGTCTCAACACAACGAAGACAGCTAATTGCATTATCGAATTGAAAATATTGCTAATAGGCGCCCGGCTGATAGAACGGCGCGCATGCAGCTTTCATGAAGGAGGATGGAGATAGAGGACCGGACGAATGGGTTCGATTACCCAGAGAGAAACAATA
The DNA here is from genome assembly GCF_023373465.1 of Oncorhynchus keta. Lineage (NCBI taxonomy): Eukaryota > Metazoa > Chordata > Actinopteri > Salmoniformes > Salmonidae > Oncorhynchus > Oncorhynchus keta. Next base: position 24,978,785 of record NC_068434.1, on the reverse strand, counting down.
CGAAGTCCGTTAACGGTACGTGCCGTCGGTGCTTATCCTTGTTCCAATTCTATTGGGAATGGATAGTGGTTGTAAACATCAGCATTACATTTGACTACAGTAGTATAGGCTTCCTAGTCTAAAGGCTACATTTGATGAAGTTTATTATTATTTTTGTATCAGGTTTTATGCACGCGAATCTATTCATGTGGAAAAAGCATTTACAGTCATTGGGAAAACACAAACATGCATACCCATTTCCTTACATTATTGATACATTGTTATACAATTATTGTAACATAGTTAATAATTCTGTTTATAGGCTACTTAATATTTTACTTATTCTAAGTGGGGTTTGATAAGGTGAACAAAATACAGTAGCCCACCTTGTGCATGGGCTGTCAATTGCCTTTCAAAATGTGTCTTATCTATGGGAATTATCTGATCATGTGGGCTCCCTGCCAACTTTATTTACTTTGTCAGTGTTGATTCTTGCATATTTCACACTGTGATTAGTTTGAGTGTCGTTTGCTGAGAACCAAGGTAGGAATGTTTTTATTTGGACGTGAGAAGTCAGTGGTATTTTGGAGATCGTAAAAGGTGAACTTTTGAACTTGGAGAACGCCCTTAAGCTATTAGATTTAGTCCCAAAATCCTATGTTGGCCACCACAATACATGGAAATTGAAATGTTTTGTGGTGGAGAGAGCAAAAGCATTGCGTTTGAACTATTAAATGAATCCAATTGATTGGAATGACTACTTGGCAAAATGTCTTAGATCTGTTATTAGACCACTTCTCAGAAGAGCGATAGACCGGCTATGAGGCATTGTTTTAAATCTAAAAAATATATTTATTTCGAGGCTATTAAAGAGTAGCTATAGACCTATATTGTTTGATACATTTTGGTGAGAAGATTGCATCCATAATTGCACCACGTGTGACTGTCGTACATGTTGGGGACACAATTCACTCTTCCTTATAAAGCTATACATCATACATTTGGTTATATTTAGTTTAATAATGATTTCTCTCATGCACATTTATTTGACAAATTACAAATATCGACGCGTTATTTCAGGGGAGAGACATTACTGTCTCATCCATGCACCAGGGCCATGTATCGTGCCCCCGTGTGGGTGTGAAGATTTATTGTCATTTCAAGGATTAAAATTCCTTACGCATTGACGAGGAATAGTAATTGAAAATGATTGATCGAAGTTAAAGTTTATATCACAGTGGACCGTCAACTAATATATGAATCATATTTTGGCAAGCATAAGGCCACTGTGCATTAATTAATGGTTTAGCCTAATGCATGTTAAACCGAGTACTTGAGATTTAATCAGTGACATTTCTATAAGATTAGGATCTTTTTTTGTGTGCAAACATTTCAATGACAAATGTAGAGACTCACCAAATACAATAAGGGAAAAAAGCTCATTTAGGGCGGGTTCTGTGGCACTTTGATTTACAAAAATGTACAAATGTTAAATTTAAGGATTTAACTTTATTATAAGACAAGTTATAATATGTTATTAGAACTTGTGCTTATAAAATGATCATAAACATTATTATAAAGTTTGAAGTAAAATATAGTAGCTCATTTAAATCAAATTAAGAAAATGTTATTTGTGTTCATTTGATTAGGCATAGGCCTTAACCTCATAATAAATACACTAGTAATATAAATACATGTACCTTTGTTCAAGTTATTTACAAATAGTTAATTGGTTAATGGTTAATTCACTTTTTAATTATGCATATGTCAAACACACATTTAACTAAGTATATCATATACTTTGAAAAGAGAAGTATAAAAAAGGTGTCCAAAAATACATAGATTTTCCTGACATGTTCCTGTAGAATAGTTTGTCCCCCCCTCAAATAGTTATTAAGATTTTTGGTTTCCTCATCAGAGTATTTGAAATGACCCTAAAGGAATCTCACATTGTATGTTATTTTACTTTAAAGACATACATGTGTGTGTTTAGAGAAAGTACATGTTATATTCCAGGAACATTTTCCTCTCAAATGAAAATAGAGAAAAGGAAATACTTTTGAGATACTATTCAGTTGCATACATTTCCCATGATCATAATTACTATGAATACTTAATTTTCTTTTTTTTTCAAGATTGTTTTGAAGACCTAATTTTGTAATTCCCTCTCATTTTTCATTGACAATTTCACACCAACACAATATTAGCCTACTATCCAGTATAGAGCTACAATGCTTTCAGAAAGTTATTCATACCCCTTGACTTTTACCACATTTTGTTGTGTTACAGCCTGAATTTGTCACTGGCCTATACACAATATCCCATAAGGTCATTATGTTTTTCGAAATTTTTACAAATGAATTAAAAATGAAAATCTGAAATGTCTTGAGTCAAGTCTTCAACCCCTTTGTTATGGAAAGCCTTAATAAATTCAGGAGTAAAAATGTGCCTAACAAGTCACATAAAAAGCTGCATGGACTCACTCTGTGTGCAATAATAATGTTTAACATGATTTTAGAATGACTAGCTCATCTCGGTACCCCACACATACAATTTTATGTAAGGCCCCTCAGTCTATCAGTGAATTTCAAACACAGATTCAACCACAAAGACAAGGGGTGTTTTCCAATGCCTCAAAAAGAAAGGCACTTATAGGAAGGAAATCGCTCAGGGATTACACCATGAGGCCAATGGTGACTTTAAAACCGTTACAGAGTTTAATGGCTGTGATAGGAGAAAACTGTGGATGGATCAATATTATTGTAGTTACTACACAATACTAACCTAATTGACAGAGTGAATAGACAGAAGCCTGTACAGAATACAAATGTCCCAAAAACATGCATCCTGCCTGCAACAAGGCACTAAAGTAATACTGCAAAAAATGTGACAAAGCAATTCACTTTATGTCCTGAATACAAAGAGTTATGTTTGGGGCAAATCTAATACAACACATTACTGAGAACCACGCTCTATATTTTCAAGCATAGTGGTGGCTGCATCATGTTATGGATATGGTTGTTTTTCAGGAAAAAAGAAACGGAATGGAACTAAGCACAGGCAAAATTATATAGTAAAACCTGGCTGTCTGCTTTTCACCAGACACTAGGAGATGAATTCACCTTTCACCAGGACAATAACCTAAAACAGAAGGCCAAATCTACACTGGAGTTTCTTATTAAGAAGACAAGGAATGTTCCTGAGTGGCCGTGTTACAGTTTTTTTTTTAACTTAAATCTACTTGAAAATCTATGGTAAGACCTGCAAATGGTTGTCTCGCAATGATCAACAACCAATTTGACAGAGCTTGAATAATTTTGAAAAGAATAATGGGCAAATGTTGCACAATCTAGATGTGGAATGCACTTAGAGACTTACTCAGAAAGATTCACAGCTGTAATCGCTGCCAAAGGTGCTTCTACAAAGTATTGACTCAGGGGTGAGAATACTTATTTGAATTAGATATTTCTGTATTTCATTTTCAATAAAATAGCAACTTTTTCCAAAAACATGTTTTCACTTTGTCATTATGGGGTATTGTGTGTATCAATGTTATTTTTAATCCATTTAGAATTCAGGCTTTAACAAAACAAAATGTGGAATAACTCAAATGTTATGAATACTTCCTGAAGGAACTGTATGTCAGGTCCTCACTGTGCTGACTATGCTGCACCTCTTGATTATAGTGTATATCCCTCTGGTCAAGAACCCTGTTGCACAACATGCTATACTACAGTACTACTAGTCACCACTGACATGAAGTGAAGAATGTCAAACTATACTTATTTAGTGCTTATCTAATAGCTTGGCTTATCTCTAAATTCATTCCATGAGAAACTCAATTTCCATTGATCTGTATTGACCATGTGTCAGGACTTCTACTTTTGCCTCTCATCAATGGAACAGGTCTGTTTTAATGTAATTGTCTTCACATTAAGTTAAATAGGAAAATATGTTTGTGTGGATCTGTTGTGGTTTAGCCTCAGGGTGGTGAGAGAGCCTGGTAGCTTTTTTCTGATGCAGTGAAAGAGAGTGCTTTGTCAGCCCTCCACTCTGGTAGAGGCCGGGGGTGGGGGGCAAGGGACCATGCGGCTTTCTTTTCTCTGGGGGTCAAGCTGTGTTGTGGGTGGAGATGGAGGAAGGGCAGGATACGATCCCTGTGGTGCTGCTGAATGATGATTAAAGAGTACAGTAGAGGAGGTGGGGTAGCAGAGAGGGGGAGAGGGGCACAGCAGGCAGATGTGATCCATCAGTCCTTTTTACCAGAGAGATTTTTAACTCGACTCCAATATCTTAACTTCATCTCCAATCTCCCAATCTATGTCAACGCCACCATCACAAGACATACAACGCTGAAACTCCCTCTCCCTTTTAGTTTATTTCATTAAACAATATATTTAGCTATGAGTCAATATCATGAAGTGCTCGATTAAGAAATGACTCAGATTAAGACTAATTAGAATGAGTCTTTACAGAGATCTGAAAAAAAATCTATGTTTAGGGCAGAATTATAGTACAGGAAAGACAGAGTGTGTTACATTGTTTGGTACAATGGAATAAAACAAAGGGATTGAAGTAATTAGAGAAACAGATCTTTATGAAAATAATGTGCATAATGGGCATTTGCTCTAAGGGAGATCAGCAACGTCAGTGCTTTATTACACTGTTAAATGAGATTTATGTGATATACTATGTACAAGATTATTTTAGAAGACACAATACACATTTAAAGTATATTTGTGCATAAATGTGAGCAATCTACCTTCTGAAATGAACAAACACCACCATAAATCTTTTCAGAAACTTTTGAGATTTTACTGATATTTTACAAATATCTAGAAATATATTTTTTGCTTCAGTATTATACAATACTGATCATGATATGAGCATCACAATCTGTTGATTCTTCACTGTCTTTAAAGAGGATGCTTTGGCAGGAGATAGCCAAACAATGACAGTGACCCAATGATGACCATGTACCGCCTCAGCAGAGCTGTTAGGAAGGACACAGTGTAATGCTGCTCTCTTGGGTGCTCCTCCTGGCCCTGGGCACTGACAGTAGTGCCGTTACCAGGCAACACATTCCTCTGGTCATCCCTGTAATGATGCAGAGAGCAGAGAATAGGTCCACATGCATCAACCAGTAGCCCTCATGTATCAACACCACACACTAGTCAATGCAATACACGTACCATACTGAAATCACAGGACACACCATAGTTTGAATATGTCAATCACAGGACACAATCAAGTATCATTCTGCGTGATCTGTATCTGTATTGTGGTCAACACACTGGAAAGCTAATTTATTTGCACCTGGAGATGGAGATATTAAGAGATGAAGCAAGATGGCGAATTTCAGGAAAACGCTACAGAAGTTCTATCAATACATTGACTGCACTACTCGCGCTGCTAAAACACTCGACCACTGCTACTCCATTTTCCGGAATGCCTAGAAGGCCCTCTCCCGCTCTCCCTTCGGCAAAAAAAGATCATGACTCAATTTTGCTCATACCTTCCTATAGGCAGAAACTCAAACAGGAAGTACCTGTGCTAAGGTCTATTCAATGCTGGTTTGACCAATTGGAATCCTTGCTTCAAGATTGTTTTGATTACGCGGATTGGGATATGTTCCAGGTAGCCTCTGAGAAAACCATCGACATATACACTGACACGGTGACTGAGTTCATCAGGAAGTGTATAGCGAATGTTGTTCCCACTTTGACTATTAAAACCTACCCAAATCAGAAACCGTGGATAGATGGCAGCATTTGCGCAAAACTGAAAATGCGAACCACCGCATTTAACCATGGCAAGGTGACTGGGAATATGGTTGAATACTTACAGAGTAGTTATTCCGACAGGTAGCTTAGTGGTTAGACTGTTGGACTAGTAACCAAAAGGTTTCAAGATTGAATCCCCGAGCTGACGAGGTAAAAATCTGTTGTTCTGCCCCTGAACAAGGCAGTTAACCCACTGTTACTAGGCCGTCATTGAAAATAATAATTTGTTCATAACTGACTTGCCTAGTTAAATAAAGGTTAAAAAATATACAGTATATATAAATTCAAAATAATTCAGTGCCACCGACGCGGCCTGCTCTCAAGGACTGTGGGCTCTTGTTCTCCGTGGCCGATGTGAGTAAGACATTTAAACGTGTTAACCCTCGCAAGGCTGCCGGCCCAGATGGCATCCCTGCCGCCTCCTTGCGTGTGCAGACCAGCTGGCTGGAGTGTTAAAGGACATATTCAATCTATCCCAGTCTGCTGTCCCCACTTGCTTCCAGATGTTCACCATTGTTCCTGTACCAATTATATGCATTTCCTAACTTCTGGGCCTGAGTAACAGGCAGTTTACTTTGGGCACGCTTTTCTTCCGGATGTCAACATACTGCCCCCTACCCCATAGAGGTTTTAAGGATCATATCACCTCTACCTTACCTGACATCCTAGACCCACTTCAACTTGTATACCATCCCAATAGAACCACAGACGATGCAATCGCCATCACACTGCACACTGCCCTATCCCATCTGGACAAGAGGAATGCTTATGTAAGAATACTGTTCATTGAATATAGCTCAGCCTTCAACATCATAGTACCCTCCAAGCTCATCAGTAAACTCGGGGCTCATCAGTAAACTCGGGCCCCCGCCCTGTGAAACTGGGTCCTGGACTTCCTGACGGGCCGGCACCAAGTGGTGAAGGTAGGAAACAACACCTCCACTTCGCTGATCCTCAACACAGGTGCCGCACAAGGGTGCGTGCTCAGCACCCTCTTGTACTCCCTGTTCACCCATGATTGTGTGGCCACACACGCCTCCAACTCAATCATCAAGTTTGCAGATGACACAGGAGTTGTAGGCCTGATTACCAACAATGGTGAAACAGCCTACAGGGAGGAGGTGCAGCGTGTGGTGCCAGGAAAATAACATTTCCCTCAACATCAACAAAACAAAGCTGATCGTGGACTTCAGGAAAAAGCAGAGAGAGCACGCCCCTATCCACGGTGGGATCGTAGTGGAGAAGATGAAAAGTTTCAAGTTCCTCTGCCTACACTTCACCGTCAATCTGAAATGGTCCACCCACACAGACAGTGTGGTGAAGAAGGCATAACAAACTCTCTTCAACCTCAGGAGGCTGAAGAAATTCGACTTGGCACCTAAGACCCTCACAAACCTTTACAAATTGAGAACATCCTGTTGGGCTGTATCACCGCTTGGTACAGCAACTGCACTGCCTGCAACCCCCCAACGCATCACCGGGGGCACACTGCCTGCCCTCCAGGACACCTACAGCACCCGATGTCACAGGAAGGCCAAAAAGATCATCAAGGAGATAAACCACAGCTTCTTTCTCAAGGCCATCAGACTGTTAATTAGCCATCACTAGCCAGCTACCACCCGGTTACTCAACCCTGCACCTTAGATGCTGCTGCCCTATATTCATAGACATGGAATCACTGGTCATTTTAATAATGGAACACTAGTCACTTCAATAATGTTCACATACTGCCTTACCCATTTCATATGTATATACTGCATTCTATTCTTCTATATTTTAGTCAATGCCACTCCAACATTGTTTGGGGCTCATGAGTGGCGCAGTGGTCTAAGCACAGCATCTCAGTGCTAGAGGTGTCACAACAGACCCTGGTTCAATTCCAGGCTGTATCACAACTGGCCGTGATTGGGAGTCCCATATGGCGGTACACAAATGGCACAGCGTTGTTAAGGTTTGACCAGAGTAGGACTTCATCATAAATAAGAAGTTCTTCATAACTGACTTTCCTAGTTAGAACATTTATTTTTTCTATATTTCTTAACTCCATTATTTTACTTTAGATTTGTGTGTATTGTGAATTGTTAGATGTTACTGCACAGTTGGAGCTAGTAATACAAGCATTTCGCTACACCTTCAATAACATCTGCTAAATATCTGTATGTGACCAGTCAAATTTGATTTGATCTTGAGGCAATAATGACCAAGTCTCTGGTGACCCCAAAACAACCCAGGAAAGTATTTACAACCTCCACTTGAGCCATGAGCTAGAGGAGAGCCACTGAGCCGGCCAGGAGGAATAACGAGGCAGGTTACTGGCAGGCGGACAGAGATGTTTTGTTCATTCATCCAGCTAGCAGCCCAACAGAAAACAAAGCAGAACCCTTAGGGGATGGACAGGGAACTAACAGCTGGTATTGAGATGCAGGGGGGCTGATGTGGGGTGTCATAAAGGCTTTTCGGGAAGGAGGCAGTACAGTAAGTACATCAAGGCAGTTGGTACAGTGACACCGCAGATGCGTGAGTCTAGGGGCAGGCTTTTGTCAGGGCTCTGTGATATTCAACACGTTGGCCAGCCAGGAGTCATAAACGTCTTCAATTTGAGTTTGAATTTGAGTGAAGGATGAGCTTACAGGGAGCTGTAAAACACTGAACTTGGTATGTAGAGTAGGTGATGCCTTTCCTGTGGATCTCACAATCAGAGCCAGGGTAATGCTACAGGAGACAGAGTTGTTACTGGCGATGAAAGAGCAGCTTCCCCTGACTGATACATTTATTCCTATTAGCCCCTCAAACTAAGTGCAATCGACAATAGAGTAGTGACGGATGTTTGATATAAATCTCTGTTGATGAAGATACACTACCGTTCAAAAGTTTAGGGTCAGGCAACAGATACATGAATCTGTTGCCTGAACCATCTGCACTGATTTAGGACAGCACAGTATATTACTGACTCGGACACCACAGTCATTTCACAATCAACAGCAAAGACACACAGTCACATTCCCAGTGACTGTTTTAGCAGGAATCTGTTAACAATCTGGACGTTCTAAACTTTCATCCTCAGCTCTCCTCATAATTTCACAATCCCCACACACTATTCTACAGTACATGGTTGGCCAGTGGAGAAGCCTGGAGGACTCAGAGAGGCCCAAAAGAAAGATCAAGAAGATAACATGTTCCTTATAGTGTCACATGGTTGATCCCATAACTTTTATCTTAGTTGTTGGCACTCATGTAATAAGATGGTTATTATCAGATGCCTCTGAGCCATCAGTGTGTGTGTGTGTGTGTGTGTGTGTGTGTGTGTGTGTGTGTGTGTGTGTGTATGTGTGTGTGTGCGGTTGTGTGTGTGTGTGGTGTGTGTGTGTGTGTGTGTGCGTGCGTGTGTGTGTGTGTGTGTATTTTGCTATCCAGCCCAGCGCGTGGTAGTAAAACTCTGACCCCTGTTATGATGAAAGGGAAGTTGATCCTTTGAGCGTGTCGGTCGACCAGCACTGAATGACCCCCCCCCAAGATCTTCTGTGGCCCTGACCAGGGCTTGACCTGAGAGCTGAGCTGAAGGGCCTGGCAGGATTATTGCAGATAAAGACATACACTCAGCACTTTCAACTAAATCACCTTCTCTAACAACATACATGGCTAGAGGACAGATAAATGCATGTTGAAATGAGCTCGCACCGCTTTTGGGGGGACATTTTTATTCCAGTAATATAGTTTTTAGATTCTCATATCCACTGAAGACTGCATTTCATGGTAATGGGTTGTGTAGCTTCTAATTTGTCTCTTAGCCCCAATATCTGACTCCTACTTCAATAATAATACATGCCATTTAGCAGACACTTTTATCCATTGTGACTTACAGTCATGTGTACATACATTTCACATATGGGTGGTTCCAGGAATCAAACACACTACCCTGGCATTACTAGCACCTTGCTCTACCAACTGAGCTACAAAAGGTTACTGAACTTTAGGATCCATCTTAGACTGAGAGCTTGACTTAGTGGAGGATGCTGCTCTGAACTTGAGTCCCTGTTGGAGAGAGTGAGCCGTCCATCCAAGAGTAGCCCTGAGGGAGCAGAGGGGAGGACAGAGTAGACATTGTGCTGTGTGGTGTTACATACAGGGGTCAAAGGTCAGGTGTTGAGGTCATAGGAATGACCGCAGCGCAGCCTGTGGATCTAACACGAGTTCCTCCACAATCTGTCACATATATCCACTGTGTTCTGGTGAATGGTCTTAGCCTTTTTGTCGTGTTGGAAATTAAGGTGAGGGTGCTAATCTGGCTCTATGCCAAGTCCACAGTGAAGGGTTGTGTTGTGACTCCCTGAGGAGAAGGCAGAAATAATTGCTTATGAGTGGGCATAGTAATTTGGGGATCCATTGTAGTCTCAGACTAAGTGTTGGGTAGCACTCCTCATAGATTTTGAGTTTACAGGGAGCTGTAAAACACTGAACTTGGTATGTAGAGTAGGTGATGCCTTTCCTGTGGATCTCACAATCAGAGCCAGGGTAATGCTACAGGAGACAGAGTTGTTACTGGCGATGAAAGAGCAGCTTCCCCTGACTGATACATTTATTTCTATTAGCCCCTCAAACTAAGGAGGGCCTAGTGGTTAGAGCGTTAGACTAGAAACCGGAAGGTTGCAAGTTCAAACCCCCGAGCTGACAAGGTACAAATCTGTCGTTCTGCCCCTAACCCACTGTTCCTAGGCCATCATAGAAAATAAGAATTTGTTCTTAACTGACTTGCCTATAAAAAATAAAATGTAACAGCCCCAGTCAAGTAACAATGACCCACTTCAGCCAAATTACCCTCTGTGACCCACCCCAACTTAGGAAGCACTGACCCTCTTAATTTAATGTCATGTAATACAGACTGAGACTACTAATATCAGGTAACAGTGTATCATGCTACCCATCTGCTTCTTCAAGGCTTTCTACAGCAGGGAGCTGAGGGCAAACTGAAACTCTCCTTAAAGACATGCTTCACTGTCTCTAGGAACAGGATGAATTGAACACTGCATACAGGCTATTGGTCTGTGACACTACACATAGCAGGTGATTCATTTGCACGTGTAATGTAGTAGAAACAAAGATCTATCTGTGGCTGCTTCCTCCCATCAATATCCTGTCACTGTGGGCCGACAGATATCACATTCAGCTTGAGGAAGGTCATTTGTTAGAAACTCAAGATATTTTACTGTACAAAGGGAAATATTTATTCTCCATCCCTTTCTGGCATTCCAAGTTGGCCATGTAACTAAAGCACACAACTGTTTGTAAAATAGGAATGAAATTAGGTTAAATTGTACTACATCATAAAACATATATATATATTCTACCAAATTCGACTTAAATTCTACCAATTGTAATTCCACTACACTATAGTTGCTAGAATTGAAGTTTAATTTTAGTAGAAGGTATCTGTTTTTCATGTAAGCCTCACTTCTGTTCTAGCTCAGGAATGTGATCTGTGGGGAGGCTGTCACTAGCCTGGTATAACCTAACATACTATATGCATGTATACTAGGCCAGTGACAGCCTCCCCACAGAGTGAGGCTAACAAGAAAAACAGATACCTTTATACAAATGGCCATTCCTATGGACCATACCATTAACCATGCTCTCTTATTCCCAAAACTGTCTTCTTCATAAAAAAAAAAAACATTCATCTTCATTGGTCAATACCCAAATTTACAAATTCAGTTTAAATGGACATCTGAAATATTACTGGCTTAAATTCAAAGAGGGAACATTTTTAATGAATGAATGTAGGCTACATTTCCTAATAATATTGCAGGCCAATAGGTGCAAAACATAATGCTAAATGGAGTGTGTGCATGGAGCCGTTAAATCAAATAAAATCAAACATGTTTTGTCACCTTACAGGCTCTAACCAACAGTGTAAAAAATGTATTAGGTATTAGGTGAACAATAGGTAAGAAATAAAAACAGTAAAAAAAGACAGTGAAAAATAACAGTAGCGAGGCTATAACAGTAGCTAGGCTATAACAGTAACTAGGCTATTAACAGGCACCAATTAGTCGGGTTGATTATTGAGGTATGTACATGTAGATATGGTTAAAGTGACTATGCATATATGATAAACAGAGTAGCAGTAGCGTAAAGGGGGGCACACAATGCAAATAGTCCGGGTAGCCATTTGATTACCTGTTCAGTTCAGGAGTCTTATGGCTTGGGGGTAAAAACTGTTGAGAAGCTTTTTTGTCCTAGACTTGGCACTCCGTTACCGCTTACCATGCGGTAGTAGAGAGAATAGTCTGACTGGGGTGGCAGGGGTCTTTGACAATCTTTAGGTCCTTACTCTGACACCGCCTGGTGTAGAGGTCCTGGATGGCAGGCAGCTTAGCCCCAGTGATGTACTGGGCCGTACGCACTACCCTCTGTAGTGCCTTGCGGTCGGAGGCTGAGCAATTGCCATACCAGGTACCAGGCAGTGATGCAACCAGTCAGGATGGTCTCAATGGTGCAGCTGTAGAACCTTTTGAGGATCTGAGGACCCATGACAAATCTTTTTAGTTTCCTGAGGGGGAATAGGCTTTGTCGTGCCCTCTTCACGACTGTCTTGGTGTGTTTAGACCATTCTAGTTTGTTGGTGATGTGGACAGCAGGGAACTTGAAGCTGTCAACCTGCTCCACTACAGCCCCTTCGATGAGAATGGGGGTGTGCTCGGTCCTCCTTTTCCTGTAGTCCACAATCATCTCCTTAGTCATGGTTACGTTGAGGGATAGGTTGTTATTCTGGCACCACCCGGCCAGGTCTCTGACCTCCTCCCTATAGGCTGTCTCGTCGTTGTCGGTGATCAGTTATGCACAGACATGACAGACACACGGTGACATGGAGCTCTGAGACACGCCAATTACAAACAAACAAATCACTACTATAAACAGCAAGTGTTCATGTCCACCTGAACATCGCATCCACTTGGAGGATTGCAAACGGGTAAATTACTGAATTGAATGAAACTGAAATGCATCAATAACTTGACCAAACATTTCCTTGATGCATGCTTAACCTTGTGCTCAGTAAAAAGGCCCAGTTATGATCCTGGCAAAATAGGTTAAGAACAACAATATACTGTATACATTGTGGCATCAGGGCTCTTAACAAAACTCTCCCGACCAGAAGATACTATCATCAATGGGGATTAAAGTTAGTGTCTATGAATGGGTTAGGGGAATACATGAACGCAGCAAACAATTTGTAAGGGGTTTTAAATAATGTGTTCATGACTGAACCCGCTTCGTCAAATCTAGGCCGACCTCCCTCATTATGCAACTAACATGATCAGTCAATCACTCTTTCACTTCCTCCATCCTTCCCTCCTTCTCTCCTTCCCTCCTTCCCTCCCTCCCTCTATGCCTGGCCTCCCAGTGTGACGTGATAGATGTGACTGTATGTATTGGTGAGATAACCAGGACCAGGCTGACAGGTAGGTAGGGGCCAGGCCACTCTACTCAGATGACAGGGTGGCGTGCCCCTCCACTGGCCAAGCGGAACACTGGCCATCTGGGACAGACGATCTGGGACAGTGATGGAGTGATCTAGGGGCTAGGTGGATGTTAGTGGGTAGAGGCAGGGTGCTGAGATGGGATGGACTGACATGAGGGACATCTAGTAATGGGTTGGGGTAGAGGCAGGGTGCTGAGGTGGGTTGGGGATGGACTGACATGGGGGACATAGTAATGGGTTGGGGTAGAGGCAGGGTGCTGAGGTGGGATGGACTGACATGGGGAACGTAGTAATGGGTTGGGGTAGAGGCAGGGTGCTGAGGTGGGATGGACTGACATGAGGGACATAGTAATGGGTTGGGGTAGAGGCAGGGTGCTGAGGTGGGATGGACTGACATGAGGGACATAGTAATGGGTTGGGGTAGAGGCAGGGTGCTGAGGTGGGATGGGATGGACTGACATGGGGAGCATAGTAATGGGTTGGGGTAGAGGCAGGGTGCTGAGGTGGGATGGGGATGGACTGACATGGGAAACATAGTAATGGGTTGGGGTAGAGGCAGGGTGCTGAGGTGGGATGGACTGTCTTGGGGGACATAGTAATGGGTTGGGGTAGAGGCAGGGTGCTGAGGTGGGATGGGGATGGACTGACATGGGGGACATAGTAATGGGTTGGGGTAGAGGCAGGGTGCTGAGGTGGGATGGGGATGGACTGACATGGGGAACATAGTAATGGGTTGGGGTAGAGGCAGGGTGCTGAGGTGGGATGGGGATGGACTGTCTTGGGGGACATATTAATGGGTTGGGGCTGAGGCAGGGTGCTGAGGTGGGATGGACTGACATGAGGGACATAGTAATGGGTTGGGGTAGAGGCAGGGTGCTGAGGTGGGATGGACTGACATGGGGACATAGTAATGGGTTGGGGTAGAGGCAGGGTGCTGAGGTGGGATGGGGATGGACTGTCATGGGGGACATAGTAATGGGTTGGGGTAGAGGCAGGGTGCTGAGGTGGGATGGGGATGGACTGACATGGGGAACATAGTAATGGGTTGGGGTAGAGGCAGGGTGCTGGGATGGGGATGGACTGACATGGGGAACATAGTAATGGGTTGGGGTAGAGGCAGGGTGCTGAGGTGGGATGGACTGACATGAGGGACATAGTAATGGGTTGGGGTAGAGGCAGGGTGCTGAGGTGGGATGGACTGACATGAGGGACATAGTAATGGGTTGGGGTAGAGGCAGGGTGCTGAGGTGGGATGGACTGACATGAGGGACATAGTAATGGGTTGGGGTAGAGGCAGGGTGCTGAGGTGGGATGGGGTGGATTGACATGGGGGACATAGTAATGGGTTGGGGTAGAGGCAGGGTGCTGAGGGGGGATGGACTGACATGAGGGACATAGTAATGGGTTGGGGTAGAGGCAGGGTGCTGAGGTGGGATGGACTGTCTTGGGGGACATAGTAATGGGTTGGGGTAGAGGCAGGGTGCTGAGGTGGGATGAGGATGGACTGTCTTGGGGGACATAGTAATGGGTTGGGGTAGAGGCAGGGTGCTGAGATGGGATGGGGATGGACTGACATGGGGAACATAGTAATGGGTTGGGGTAGAGGCAGGGTGCTGAGGTGGGATGAGGATGGACTGTCTTTGGGGACATAGTAATGGGTTGGGGTAGAGGCAGGGTGCTGAGGTGGGATGGACTGACATGGGGACATAGTAATGGGTTGGGGTAGAGGCAGGGTGCTGAGGTGGGATGGGGATGGACTGACATGGGGACATAGTAATGGGTTGGGGTAGAGGCAGGGTGCTGAGGTGGGATGGACTGACATCGGGGACATAGTAAGGTTTTGGGGTAGAGGCAGGGTGCTGAGGTGGGATGGACTGACATGAGGGACATAGTAATGGGTTGGGGTAGAGGCAGGGTGCTGAGGTGGGATGGACTGACATGAGGGACATAGTAATGGGTTGGGGTAGAGGCAGGGTGCTGAGGTGGGATGGACTGACATGAGGGACATAGTAATGGGTTGGGGTAGAGGCAGGGTGCTGAGGTGGGATGGACTGACATGAGGGACATAGTAATGGGTTGGGGTAGAGGCAGGGTGCTGAGGTGGGATGGGGATGGACTGACATGGGGGACATAGTAATGGGTTGGGGTAGAGGCAGGGTGCTGAGGTGGGATGGACTGACATGAGGGACATAGTAATGGGTTGGGTTAGAGGCAGGGTGCTGAGGTGGGATGGACTGACATGAGGGACATAGTAATGGGTTGGGGTAGAGGCAGGGTGCTGAGGTGGGATGGACTGACATGAGGGACATAGTAATGGGTTGGGGTAGAGGCAGGGTGCTGAGGTGGGATGGGGGTGGACTGACATGGGGGACATAGTAATGGGTTGGGGTAGAGGCAGGGTGCTGAGGTGGGATGGACTGACATGAGGGACATAGTAATGGGTTGGGGTAGAGGCAGGGTGCTGAGATGGGATGGGGATGGACTGACATGGGGAACATAGTAATGGGTTGGGGTAGAGGCAGGGTGCTGAGGTGGGATGGACTGACATGGGGACATAGTAATGGGTTGGGGTAGAGGCAGGGTGCTGAGGTGGGATGGACTGACATGGGGACATAGTAATGGGTTGGGGTAGAGGCAGGGTGCTGAGATGGGATGGGGATGGACTGACATGGGGAACATAGTAATGGGTTGGGGTAGAGGCAGGGTGCTGGGATGGGGACATGCTGAGGTGGGATGAGGATGGACTGTCTTTGGGGACATAGTAATGGGTTGGGGTAGAGGCAGGGTGCTGAGGTGGGATGGACTGACATGGGGGACATAGTAAGGGGTTGGGGTAGAGGCAGGGTGCTGAGGTGGGATGGGGATGGACTGACATGGGGACATAGTAAGGGGTTGGGGTAGAGGCAGGGTGCTGAGGTGGGATGGGGATGGACTGACATGAGGGACATAGTAATGGGTTGGGGTAGAGGCAGGGTGCTGAGGTGGGATGGACTGACATGGGGAACATAGTAATGGGTTGGGGTAGAGGCAGGGTGCTGAGGTGGGATGGACTGACATGAGGGACATAGTAATGGGTTGGGGTAGAGGCAGGGTGCTGAGGTGGGATGGACTGACATGAGGGACATAGTAATGGGTTGGGGTAGAGGCAGGGTGCTGAGGTGGGATGGGGGTGGACTGACATGGGGGACATAGTAATGGGTTGGGGTAGAGGCAGGGTGCTGAGGTGGGATGGACTGACATGGGGGACATAGTAATGGGTTGGGGTAGAGGCAGGGTGCTGAGGTGGGATGGACTGACATGAGGGACATAGTAATGGGTTGGGGTAGAGGCAGGGTGCTGAGGTGGGATGGACTGACATGAGGGACATAGTAATGGGTTGGGGTAGAGGCAGGGTGCTGAGATGGGATGGGGATGGACTGACATGGGGAACATAGTAATGGGTTGGGGTAGAGGCAGGGTGCTGAGGCAGGGTGCTGAGGTGGGATGAGGATGGACTGTCTTTGGGGACATAGTAATGGGTTGGGGTAGAGGCAGGGTGCTGAGGTGGGATGGACTGACATGGGGGACATAGTAAGGGGTTGGGGTAGAGGCAGGGTGCTGAGGTGGGATGGGGATGGACTGACATTGGGGACATAGTAAGGGGTTGGGGTAGAGGCAGGGTGCTGAGGTGGGATGGGGATGGACTGACATGAGGGACATAGTAATGGGTTGGGGTAGAGGCAGGGTGCTGAGGTGGGATGGACTGACATGAGGGACATAGTAATGGGTTGGGGTAGAGGCAGGGTGCTGAGGTGGGATGGACTGACATGAGGGACATAGTAATGGGTTGGGGTAGAGGCAGGGTGCTGAGGTGGGATGGACTGACATGAGGGACATAGTAATGGGTTGGGGTAGAGGCAGGGTGCTGAGGTGGGATGGGGGTGGACTGACATGGGGGACATAGTAATGGGTTGGGGTAGAGGCAGGGTGCTGAGGTGGGATGGACTGACATGGGGACATAGTAATGGGTTGGGGTAGAGGCAGGGTGCTGAGGTGGGATGGACTGACATGGGGGACATAGTAATGGGTTGGGGTAGAGGCAGGGTGCTGAGGTGGGATGGACTGACATGGGGACATAGTAATGGGTTGGGGTAGAGGGGCAGGGGCTTAGGTGGGATGGGGGTGGACTGACATGGGGACATAGTAATGGGTTGGGGTAGAGGCAGGGTGCTGAGGTGGGATGGACTGACATGAGGGACATAGTAATGGGTTGGGGTAGAGGCAGGGTGCTGAGATGGGATGGGGATGGGCTGACATGGGGAACATAGTAATGGGTTGGGGTAGAGGCAGGGTGCTGAGATGGGATGGGGATGGACTGAAATGGGGAACATAGTAATGGGTTGGGGTAGAGGCAGGGTGCTGAGGCAGGGTGCTGAGGTGGGATGAGGATGGACTGTCTTTGGGGACATAGTAATGGGTTGGGGTAGAGGCAGGGTGCTGAGATGGGATGGGGATGGACTGACATGGGGAACATAGTAATGGGTTGGGGTAGAGGCAGGGTGCTGAGGCAGGGTGCTGAGGTGGGATGAGGATGGACTGTCTTTGGGGACATAGTAATGGGTTGGGGTAGAGGCAGGGTGCTGAGGTGGGATGGACTGACATGGGGGACATAGTAAGGGGTTGGGGTAGAGGCAGGGTGCTGAGGTGGGATGGGGATGGACTGACATGGGGAACATAGTAATGGGTTGGGGTAGAGGCAGGGTGCTGAGGCAGGGTGCTGAGGTGGGATGAGGATGGACTGTCTTTGGGGACATAGTAATGGGTTGGGGTAGAGGCAGGGTGCTGAGGTGGGATGGACTGACATGGGGGACATAGTAAGGGGTTGGGGTAGAGGCAGGGTGCTGAGGTGGGATGGGGGTGGACTGACATGGGGGACATAGTAATGGGTTGGGGTAGAGGCAGGGTGCTGAGGTGGGATGGACTGACATGAGGGACATAGTAATGGGTTGGGGTAGAGGCAGGGTGCTGAGATGGGATGGGGGTGGACTGACATGAGGGACATAGTAATGGGTTGGGGTAGAGGCAGGGTGCTGAGGTGGGATGGACTGACATGGGGGACATAGTAATGGGTTGGGGTAGAGGCAGGGTGCTGAGATGGGATGGACTGACATGAGGGACATAGTAAGGGGTTGGGGTAGAGGCAGGGTGCTGAGGTGGGATGGGGATGGACTGACATTGGGGACATAGTAAGGGGTTGGGGTAGAGGCAGGGTGCTGAGGTGGGATGGGGATGGACTGACATTGGGGACATAGTAAGGGGTTGGGGTAGAGGCACGGTGCTGAGGTGGGATGGACTGACATGAGGGACATAGTAATGGGTTGGGGTAGAGGCATGGTGCTGAGGTGGGATGGACTGACATGAGGGACATAGTAATGGGTTGGGGTAGAGGCAGGGTGCTGAGGTGGGATGGACTGACATGAGGGACATAGTAATGGGTTGGGGTAGAGGCAGGGTGCTGAGGTGGGATGGACTGACATGAGGGACATAGTAATGGGTTGGGGTAGAGGCAGGGTGCTGAGGTGGGATGGGGGTGGACTGACATGGGGGACATAGTAATGGGTTGGGGTAGAGGCAGGGTGCTGAGGTGGGATGGACTGACATGGGGGACATAGTAATGGGTTGGGGTAGAGGCAGGGTGCTGAGGTGGGATGGACTGACATGAGGGACATAGTAATGGGTTGGGTTAGAGGCAGGGTGCTGAGGTGGGATGGACTGACATGAGGGACATAGTAATGGGTTGGGGTAGAGGCAGGTGTGAGGTGGGATGGGGTGGACTGACATGGGGACATAGTAATGGGTTGGGGTAGAGGCAGGGTGCTGAGGTGGGATGGACTGACATGAGGGACATAGTAATGGGTTGGGGTAGAGGCAGGGTGCTGAGGTGGGATGGGATGGACTGACATGGGGAACATAGTAATGGGTTGGGGTAGAGGCAGGGTGCTGAGGTGGGATGGGATGGACTGACATGGGGACATAGTAATGGGTTGGGGTAGAGGCAGGGTGCTGAGGTGGGATGGATGGACATGTCATGAGGGACATAGTAATGGGGACATAGTAACTGGGTTTGGGGACATAGTAATGGCAGTTGGGGTAGAGGTGGGTGCTGAGGTGGGATGGACTGACATGGGGACATAGTAAGGGGTTGGGGTAGAGGCAGGGTGCTGAGGTGGGATGGGGATGGACTGACATGGGGACATAGTAAGGGGTTGGGGTAGAGGCAGGGTGCTGAGGTGGGATGGGACATGAGGGACATAGTAACGGGTTGGGGTAGAGGCATGGTGCTGAGGTGGGATGGGGATGGACTGACATGGGGGACATAGTAATGGGTTGGGGTAGAGGCAGGGTGCTGAGGTGGGATGGACTGACATGGGGGACATAGTAAGGGGTTGGGGTAGAGGCAGGGTGCTGAGGTGGGATGGGGTGGACTGACATGGGGGACATAGTAATGGGTTGGGGTAGAGGCAGGGTGCTGAGATGGGATGGGGATGGACTGACATGGGGAACATAGTAATGGGTTGGGGTAGAGGCAGGGTGCTGAGGTGGGATGAGGATGGACTGTCTTTGGGGACATAGTAATGGGTTGGGGTAGAGGCAGGGTGCTGAGGTGGGATGGACTGACATGGGGGACATAGTAAGGGGTTGGGGTAGAGGCAGGGTGCTGAGGTGGGATGGGGATGGACTGACATTGGGGACATAGTAAGGGGTTGGGGTAGAGGCAGGGTGCTGAGGTGGGATGGACTGACATCGGGGACATAGTAAGGGGTTGGGGTAGAGGCAGGGTGCTGAGGTGGGATGGACTGACATGAGGGACATAGTAATGGGTTGGGGCAGAGGCATGGTGCTGAGGTGGGATGGACTGACATGAGGGACATAGTAATGGGTTGGGGTAGAGGCAGGGTGCTGAGGTGGGATGGACTGACATGAGGGACATAGTAATGGGTTGGGGTAGAGGCAGGGTGCTGAGGTGGGATGGACTGACATGAGGGACATAGTAATGGGTTGGGGTAGAGGCAGGGTGCTGAGGTGGGATGGGGGTGGACTGACATGGGGGACATAGTAATGGGTTGGGGTAGAGGCAGGGTGCTGAGGTGGGATGGACTGACATGGGGGACATAGTAATGGGTTGGGGTAGAGGCAGGGTGCTGAGGTGGGATGGACTGACATGAGGGACATAGTAATGGGTTGGGGTAGAGGCAGGGTGCTTAGGTGGGATGGGGGTGGACTGACATGGGGGACATAGTAATGGGTTGGGGTAGAGGCAGGGTGCTGAGGTGGGATGGACTGACATGAGGGACATAGTAATGGGTTGGGGTAGAGGCAGGGTGCTTAGGTGGGATGGGGGTGGACTGACATGGGGGACATAGTAATGGGTTGGGGTAGAGGCAGGGTGCTGAGGTGGGATGGACTGACATGAGGGACATAGTAATGGGTTGGGGTAGAGGCAGGGTGCTGAGGTGGGATGGACTGACATGAGGGACATAGTAATGGGTTGGGGTAGAGGCAGGGTGCTGAGGTGGGATGGGGATGGACTGACATGGGGAACATAGTAATGGTTTGGGGTAGAGGCAGGGTGCTGAGATGGGATGGGGATGGACTGACATGGGGAACATAGTAATGGGTTGGGGTAGAGGCAGGGTGCTGAGGCAGGGTGCTGAGGTGGGATGAGGATGGACTGTCTTTGGGGACATAGTAATGGGTTGGGGTAGAGGCAGGGTGCTGAGGTGGGATGGACTGACATGGGGGACATAGTAAGGGGTTGAGGTAGAGGCAGGGTGCTGAGGTGGAATGGGGGTGGACTGACATGGGGGACATAGTAATGGGTTGGGGTGGAGGCAGGGTGCTGAGATGGGATGGGGATGGACTGACATGGGGAACATAGTAATGGGTTGGGGTAGAGGCAGGGTGCTGAGGTGGGATGAGGATGGACTGTCTTTGGGGACATAGTAATGGGTTGGGGTAGAGGCAGGGTGCTGAGGTGGGATGGACTGACATGGGGGACATAGTAAGGGGTTGGGGTAGAGGCAGGGTGCTGAGGTGGGATGGGGATGGACTGACATTGGGGACATAGTAAGGGGTTGGGGTAGAGGCAGGGTGCTGAGGTGGGATGGGGATGGACTGACATTGGGGACATAGTAAGGGGTTGGGGTAGAGGCAGGGTGCTGAGGTGGGATGGGGATGGACTGACATTGGGGACATAGTAAGGGGTTGGGGTAGAGGCAGGGTGTAGAGGCAGGAGTGCTGAGGTGGGATGGGGACTGGACATGGGGACATAGTAAGGGGTTGGGGTAGAGGCAGGGTGCTGAGGTGGGATGGACTGACATGAGGGACATAGTAATGGGTTGGGGTAGAGGCAGGGTGCTGAGGTGGGATGGACTGACATGGGGGACATAGTAAGGGGTTGGGGTAGAGGCAGGGTGCTGAGGTGGGATGGGGATGGACTGACATTGGGGACATAGTAAGGGGTTGGGGTAGAGGCAGGGTGCTGAGGTGGGATGGGGATGGACTGACATTGGGGACATAGTAAGGGGTTGGGGTAGAGGCAGGGTGCTGAGGTGGGATGGGGATGGACTGACATTGGGGACATAGTAAGGGGTTGGGGTAGAGGCAGGGTGCTGAGGTGGGATGGACTGACATGAGGGACATAGTAATGGGTTGGGGTAGAGGCAGGGTGCTGAGGTGGGATGGACTGACATGAGGGACATAGTAATGGGTTGGGTTAGAGGCAGGGTGCTGAGGTGGGATTTGGGTGGACTGACATGGGGGACATAGTAATGTGTTGGGTTAGAGGCAGGGTGCTGAGATGGGATGGGGGTGGACTGACATGGGGAACATAGTAATTTGTTGGGGTAGAGGCAGGGTGCTGAGGTGGGATGGACTGACATGAGGGACATAGTAATGGGTTGGGGTAGAGGCAGGGTGCTGAGGTGGGATGGGGGTGGACTGACATGGGGGACATAGTAATGTGTTGGGGTAGAGGCAGGGTGCTGAGGTGGGATGGACTGACATGAGGGACATAGTAATTGGTTGGGGTAGAGACAGGGTGCTGAGATGGGATGGGGATGGACTGACATGGGGAACATAGTAATGGGTTGGGGTAGAGGCAGGGTGCTGAGGTGGGATGGACTGACATGAGGGACATAGTAATGGGTTGGGGTAGAGGCAGGGTGCTGGGATGGGGATGGACTGACATGGGGAACATAGTAATGGGTTGGGGTAGAGGCAGGGTGCTGAGATGGGATGGGGATGGACTGACATGGGGAACATAGTAATGGGTTGGGGTAGAGGCAGGGTGCTGAGGTGGGATGAGGATGGACTGTCTTGGGGGACATAGTAATGGGTTGGGGTAGAGGCAGGGTGCTGAGGTGGGATGAGGATGGACTGTCTTGGGGGACATAGTAATGGGTTGGGGTAGAGGCAGGGTGCTGAGGTGGGATGGACTGACATTGGGGACATAGTAAGGGGTTGGGGTAGAGGCAGGGTGCTGAGGTGGGATGGACTGACATTGGGGACATAGTAAGGGGTTGGGGTAGAGGCAGGGTGCTGAGGTGGGATGGGGGTGGACTGACATGGGGGACATAGTAAGGGGTTGGGGTAGAGGCAGGGTGCTGAGGTGGGATGGACTGACATGAGGGACATAGTAAGGGGTTGGGGTAGAGGCAGGGTGCTGAGGTGGGATGGACTGACATCGGGGACATAGTAAGGGGTTGGGGTAGAGGCAGGGTGCTGAGGTGGGATGGGGATGGACTGACATCGGGGACATAGTAAGGGGTTGGGGTAGAGGCAGGGTGCTGAGGGGGACATAGTAAGGGGTTGGGGTAGAGGCAGGGTGCTAGGGGGATATAGTAAGGGGTTGGGGTAGAGGCAGGGTGCTAGGGGGACATAGTAAGGGGTAGGGGTATAAGGGGTAATTGCTGCATGACACTTACTGTTACACTCTGTTGTACATGATCATATTACCTCTGCACCACCATGGCCTCACACACTTACCCTAACCATATGGCTCATGTTGAAAATGAATATAATGTCTCTCAAACGTGTTTTGAATTTGATTTACAGTATGTTGAGACCCAACATGTGGGTACTACACATATTCCCAATTGTCTTTGTTTTTGAGTTGAGTATGGTACCAAGAGGTTGTTCAATAGGTGGTACTGTGTTTCCATTAATGGGGACTGCAGGGGGAGAGCTGAAGCCGCGGGTTAGCTTGTGTTCCCCAGTCTGTAGCCTGTAGCTTGGTTAATGTGATTAACATTAGCATTGGCCCTGCTGGAGTCATGGAGCTGGTTGCCAGAGCTGAGCAGCTAATCAGTATGTGTACTGATGGTGGTAGACAAAACATGCCCTGGAGGGGATGCTTTAATCCCCGATCTCACAGGAATACAAGAGCAAAAGGTGAAAGATTTGTGGAATAAGTAGTTCTCTCTATAGGAGGACATGGTTATTATAATGTAGAAACTACAACAGTAGGAATCATAAATTGACTTGGTCAAGGTAATATGACAGGTACACCCTCTGGACTACAGCATGCTGTTCTTATGAGTTATTTCGGAGATGAGGTTTCTAAAGAAATACTGTAAGACTTATTTCGATGACAGGTTTGAGAGCTCTGTTGAGCATGCCTGGCCTCTTATCCCTGTGGAGGGAAGAGAACGCTTAAGAGCCCGTATGTTATTATGATTGTGTGTTCATTGTGCCAAGGTTGCAGAGGTTTTAGAGGTTAAAGATGGCCCTTCTTTGTCAACACACAATGGGCTGCAGCGGAGGAGGCTCAAGCTGCATAGTATAGGCTGCTGCTGAATCCCTCACAGCCCCAGGCTATCAGTCGGGTGACAGGAAGATTATCGAAGGAACCACACACTGGAGCTCCATTCTTTTTTATTCTCTGGGACTGTCCCATTCTTAGCTAAAACACAAGTGTTTCAGAATTTGTCGTTGAAGTTTTAGCCAATCTTTTTCTTATATTATGTTTTTAGCACTGTTTATTGAAGCTTTTTTCTTTTAATGGTTGCTCACAATGTAAAGAGCTTTGTGATTTATGTATGTAAATGAAAAGTGCTCTACAAAATGCAATTTAGTATTAATATTTATTATTTTTATTATTAATTATAATAACAGTTGGCAATGTATGGAGTGAGAATGAGTTTGAATGAGTTAACTCTTGTTTGTGCTAACCATGTTTGGGGTTATACTGTATGTGCTTGTGCGTATACTGTAATTCAGTACTGTGTGTGTGTGTGTGTGTGGGTGTGTGTGTGAGTGTGAGTGTGTGAGTGAGTGTTTGTGTGTCTGAGCCTGGCATATGTGACTGTGTGTCTGTGAGTCTGAGCTGGGCATGTGTGTCTGCCTGTGTCTGTGTTGGTGCAGTGTGTTTGCTCGAGGGACACCATATGCCAGTGTGTTCAGTCGAGGGTACAGGGGGCGGCTCGCGTGTGTCGGGTCAGGGGTCTACAGCTGTTGATAGCAGGGTGGTGTGCTGACACGAGCGGGGTGGGGGTGTACTATAATGGTGGTGGTGGGGGTGGGGGGGTTATATAGTATACTGACAGGGTCGCTTGGCTTGTCATTGAGTGTGTAAGTGAGAAGTGGACTGGCGTCTAGACCAGGGAAGAATGACTGCCCCCTGTCATTGTCAGTCATTGGTCTAGACCTCTGAGGTATAAAAATAACTGGATACTGTCCAAGATGTCTGACCGTTATTTCCAAGGTAATCTACTCATGTTCGCTTACGCCGATTCATGGACGGTCGATATTCGGGTTGCATCCGGTTTGTATGGACCAACATCACATGCACACTAATGCTCAGAGCACACAGGGAGCAGCGCGAGCAGCAACGACGTCATCGCGTAATCCCAAAATATGGCAGGCATTGGATGAATATAAAATGTATATATCTTTGGTTCTGAGTGATGTAAAAAAAAATCAGCTTCAGTGACATTTATTTGAATACATTTACATTACATTTACATTTAAGTCATTTAGCAGACGCTCTTATCCAGAGCGACTTACAAATTGGTGCATACACCTTATGACATCCAGTGGAACAGCCACTTTACAATAGTGCATCTAAATCTATTAGGAATGTACTAATCTGACTTCTCTATGTGGCCGTCTATGGAAATTGTCCTCTGTGCCGGGCGTCAGTTAAAGGGAAAGGGGATACCTAGTCAGTTGCACAACTAAATACAGTAAACTGAAATGTATCTTCCACATTTAACCCAACCCCTCTGAATCAGAGAGGTGTGAAGCAAAAGTGTTGAAACCGTGCTTCTAGACCAGAACCCTGGCTCTTTGGTCTAGACCCACTGCACAGCATAGATGGTACTGATGGACTAGGCACAGAAATGGTCTCACTTCATAGTCCACATGAGCAATTAGTGGCTTCAGCAAGAGCTACAACACATAACCAAAAGTATGTGGACACCTGAACATCGAACATCTCATTTCAAAATCATGGGCAGTAAAATGGAGTTTGCTGCTATAACAGCCTCCACTCTTCTGGGAAGGCTTTCCACTAGATGTCGGAACATTGCTGCGGGGACTTGCTTTCCATTCAGCCTCAAGAGCGTTAGTGAGGTCGGGCACTGATGATGGGCGATTAGGCCTGGCTTGCAGTCGGCGTTCTAACACAGAACCCAAACCGGCTGCGCACGTGCGCCATCGTGCATGAATGTCTTTTGTCCCCCCATACCAAACGCGATCACGACACGCAGGTTGAAATATCAAAACAAACTCTGAACCAATTATATTAATTTGGGGACAGGTCGAAAACCATTAAACATTTATGGCAATTTAGCTAGTTAGCTTGCACTTGCTAGCTAATTTATCCTGTTTAGCTAGCTTGCTGTTGCAGGCTAATTTGTCCTGGGATATAAACATTGAGTTGTTATTTTACCTGAAATGCACAAGGTCCTCTAATCCGCCAATTAATCCACACACGGTCAACCAAATCGTTTCCAGTCAACTCTCTTCCTTCCAGGCTTTTTATTCTCTTGACTTTATATTGCGATTGGCAACTTTCATAAGTTAGGTGCATTACCGCCACTGACCTCGTTCGTCTTTCAGTCAACCACGTGGGTATAACCAATGAGGAGATGGGAGAGGCAGGACTTGCAGCGCGATCTGCATCAGAAATAGAACTGATTTCTATTTTAGCCCTTGGCAACGCAGACGCTCATTGGCTTCGCACGAGCAGTGTGGGTGCAATAATTGAGTAACATAGATTTCGAAATGTATTTTGCAACGCTCGTGCACGCGACGCGAGTGGTGTGGTCAGCCTGTGATTTATCCCAATGGTGTTTGATCGGGTTGAGGTCAGGGCTCTGTTCAGGCCAGTTCTTCCACACCGATCTCAACAAACAATTTCTGTATGGACCTCGCTTTGTGCATGTGGGTATTGTCATGCTGAAACAGAAAAGGGCCTTCCCCAAATTGTTGCCACAAAGTTGGAAGCACAGAATCGTCTAGAATGTAATTGTATGCTGTAGCGTTAAGATTTCCCTTCACTGGAAGTAAGGGGCTTAGCCCGAACCATGAAAAACAGCCCCAGACCATTAGTCCTCTCCCACCAAACTTTACAGTTGGCACTATGCATTTGGCAGGGAGCGTTCTCCTGCCGTCCGCCAAACCCAGCTTTGTCCGTCAGACTGCCAGATGGTGAATCGTAATTCACCACTCCAGCCAACGCTTAACATTGCGCATGGTGATCGTAGGCTTGTGTGCCGCTGCTCGGCCATGGAAACCCATTTCATGAAGCTCCCGGCGAACAGTTCTTGTGCTACTTTGCTTCTAGTGGCAGTTTGGAACTCGGTAGTTAGTGTTGCAACCAAGGACAGATGATTTTTACACACTACCGCTTCAGTGCTCTGCAGTCCCGTTCTGTGAGCTTGTGTGGCCTACCACTTCACCGCTAAGCCATTGTTGCTCCTAGACGTTTCCACTTTACAGTAACAGCACTTACAGTAGACCAGGGCAGCTCCAGCAGGGCAGAAATTTTACAAACTGACTTGTTGGAAAGGTTATATCCTATGATGGTGCCATGTTGAAAGTCATTGAGATCTTCAGTAAGGCCATTCTACTGCCAATGTTTGTCTATGGAGACTGCATGGCTGTGTGCTCGATTTTATACACCTGTCAGCAACGGTGTGGCTGAAATAGCCTAATTCACTAATTTGAAGGGGTGTCCACATACACTATGCATACACAAGTATCTAGTGATATCTGATTGTCCTTCTGTCTTCACGTCTCTTTTGTTTTTCAGGCTTCTATGGTGAACATCCCTTGGAAGTTGAACAGAATGATGTCGTAGGTGAGTTTATTTGTATTTTAACACCATGATAGGACAAATACACATCTAACCACTATCATAAGTGATAAAGTCATTCATGTATTTTCCTGTTCTTCCGTAATTTTTCAGTTGAGTTTGGAGTTTATTGTGAGTGGTGATATTAATTCCACACATCATTTAATGTCAGGTTTGTTACATTCACCCAGCAGCAATACGTTGGGATGGCAGTAAAATTGCCTCAATGACTCTCTCTAGTGGTGGGATAGAATAGTACATGTACTGGTCCTCGGTGTAGGGCAGGGGTTTCAAACTCGTTCCATGGAGGGCCAAGTGTATGCAGGGTTTTGTTTTTTTCGTTCAATTAAGACATAGACAACCAGGTGAAGGGAGTTCCTTACTAATTAGTGACCTTAATTAATCAATGAAGTACAAGGGAGGAGTGAAAATCAGCAGACACTCGGCCCTTTGAGGAATGAGTTTGACACGTGGTTTAAGGAGTTACCTAGCCAGGATGCCACTATTCCCCCAGTTTCTGAATAAACATTAATCAATGTCAATATTGTGTTAAATGTAACCCATAGTTTAGGATACGTGGATTTAACAAGACAACACTGTACTAGACCTACAGTTGAAGTCGGAAGTTTACATACACCTTAGCCAAATACATTTAAACTCTGTTTTTCACAATTCCTGACATTTAATCCCAGTAAAAATTCCCTCTCTTAAGACAGTAAGGATCACCACTTTATTTTAAGAACGTAAAATGTCAGAATAATAGTAGAGAGAATGATGTATTTCAGCTTTTATTTCTTTCATCACCTTCCCAGTGGGTCAGAAGTTTACATACACTCAGTTAGTTTTTGGTAGCATTGCCTTTAAATTGTTGAACTTGGATCAAATGTTTCGGGTAGCCTTCCACAAGCTTCCCACAATAAGTTGGCCCATTCCTCCTGACAGAGCTGATGTAACTGAGTCAGGTTTATAGGCCTCCTTGCTCGCACACGCCTTTTCAGTTCTGCCCACAAATGTTTCTAGAGGTCAGGGCTTTGTGATGGCCACTCCAATACCTTGACTTTGTTGTCCTTAAGCCATTTTGCCACAACTTTGGAAGTATGCTTGGGGTCATTGTCCATTTGGAAGACACATTTGTGACCAACCTTTAACTTCCTGACTGATGTCTTGAGATGTTGCTTCAATATATACACAGAATTTCTCTCTCTCATGATGCCATCTATTTTGTGAAGTGCACCAGTCCCTCCTGCAGCAAAGCCCCTCCACAACATGATGATGCCACCCCCGTGCTTCACGGTTGGGATGATGTTCTTCGGCTTGCAAGCCTCCCCCTTTTCCTCCAAACATAACTATGGTCATTATGGCCAAACAGTTCAATGTTTGTTTCATCAGACCAGAGGACATTTCTCAAACAAGTATGATCTTTGTCCCCATGTGCAGTTGCAAATCGTAGTCTGGCTTTTTTATGGCGGTTTTGGAGCAGTGGCTTCTTCCTTGCTGAGCAGCCTTTCAGGTTATGTCAATATAGGACTTGTTTTACTGTGGATATAGATACTTTTGTATCTGTTTCCTCCAGCATCTTCACAAGGTCCTTTGCTGTTGTTCTGGGATTGATTTGCACTTTTCGCACCAAAGTGCGTTCATCTGTAGGAGACAGAACGCGTCTCCTTCCTGAGCGGTAGGATGGCTGCGTGGTCCCATGGTGTTTATACTTGCATACTATTGTTTGTTCAGATGAATGTGGTACCTTCAGGCGTTTGGAAATTGCTCCCAAGGATGAACCAGACTTGGAGGTCTACAATTTCTTTTCTGAAGTCTTGGCTGATTTCTTTTGATTTTCCCATGATGTCAAGCAAAGAAGCACTAGCCTATCAGAAGCATTTAAAGCCATGACATAATTTTCTGGAATTTTCCAAGCTGTTTAAAGGCACAGTCAACTTAGTGTATGTAAACTTCTGACCCACTGGAATTGTGATACAGTGAATTATAAGTGAAATAATCTGTCTGTAAACAATTGTTGGAAAAATGACTTGTGTTATGTATGCACAAAGTAGATGTTCTAACCAGCTTGCCAAAAGTATAGTTTGTTAACAAGAAATGTGTGGAGTGGTTGAAAAACAAGTTTTAATGACTCCAACCTAAGTGTATGTAAACTTCCAACTTCAACTGTGATATTTACATGGATTTTTAAAAATAATGTCAATAGGAAAAATAAAAATAATAACTCATAGCAATCCTTTAACTGGACCACAAAAATATTAAATACGGGTTAATAACTGACAACAAACAACAAATATATAAAGATGATTCCATTACTTAACAATATTAAAGCAGATCTAATTCAATTGAATGATTTTCTCATAAATCTTACCTCTTTAGAATAGCACGGCTGCTAAATTTCTGTATTTATTTTTGGTAATACCAATTACCCCACCGAAGACATTCTTTAAAAAAGTATACTGGGTCTTAACAGACTTTATGGACAAATACAATTCATAGAATAAAAAGGAAAGTTTTACATCGTCTTGCTACCCAAGCATTTTAATTGCGACATATAGTTAAATGCACTAAAGAGGAACATTTTGTACGTATTGAAGATGCACATGCTCATCCCCAGAATCTTTTTAAGTGTCTATTTTCAAATGATAAAGCTAAGAACTTTAACAACTTCATAGTTAAGAACACTATAACAATATGGAAGAAAATGTTTAAAAAAAGAACCAATATCACTCCCTAAAAACACAACCGTATGGAATAATCCTTGGATAGCTTTTCAGAGTTCACTAATAAATTGGTCCACATGGAAAACTAAAGGCATATAAACTGTAAATGACTTGGTGACCCGGAAGTACATTTATTTCCATGAGAGAATTACAAATTAATTTTGGACTGACCAATGTACATAGTTTCAAATACATGCAACTTAAAAGTTACATATCACAACATTTAGATTTGACATCTTTTGGACATCAGAGCAACCTTGAAGGAATGTTATTTGAGTCAGAAAAGGATATCCATATGATAGGATACAGTTTACAAAGACTTACAGGGAGCCTATCCAACCTTCAATCTCTTAGAAAAAAATATTAACTATTGGAACCCAGACTTAAAAATAACAGATGTTGGCACAAGATGGGGGAAAAGTTGGAGCATAACTGACAAAATTACAGTAAACGAAAATGTACGCTTAATCCAGTATAAACTAATGTATAGAATTTATTATACAAGAGACAAAATGAATAAGTTCTACAGCACAAATGCAGAATTTCTTAAGTGAAAAACTAATAATCACTCAATAATCCACGCGTTCTGGGAATGCTATGGTCTCGAAGTTGTGGGCGGAGCTAGAAAGTTTGCTGTCAGAAGTATTACAATGTAAACATACTTTTAATCCATCTGTCTGCATATTTCAAGACATGCCATATGGGGGTGTAGTGAGATACCCAAATGGGCTGGACAATTCTCTTCTCATCTTGAAAAAAACATATTCCAAAAACTTGGAAATCAATCAATCCGCGATCATTAACACAATGGAAAAATATGATTATTTATGATTTAAATATTGAAATGGCATGGGTAGCAGAGAAAAACAAATTGATACAATTTAAGGCCAAGTGAAAAACAATAGGGATGGGGGTGTGAGCATGCGGGTCTGGGCAGATGAGATAGATGAGGTAGTCATTGTTTGTGTGCGTCTGTACATTTTTGTTCCTATGTATAAGTTTGTATATGGAGTATAAAAAAAAAAATACAATGAAGAAAAACATGCAGAAAATAATTTTAAAAGCTTTATGGTTCATGTGGCCTTTTTTACTAGTGCAAATATCTCAGTTTGCCAGCATCCAAGTTCCCTCTGAAATGTAAAATCATTCCAAGTTCAGGAGAAAATAATTGATACAGGTTTTGCTGTTCCTCTTGCCTTTCCCATTACTGGATTGGCATAATAAGCATGTCTTCAATGTAGAATGTGACTCCTTCCATCTCCACCAGGGGGACATGTTCAACTGAAAATAGAACAGAAGCTGGCCCACAACATGGTCACTGTGTACAGCCTCTGTCTCACAGATGCAGCAAGATATGGGATGGAATTGAATATTTGCAGAGAATAGTCTCAATGTGTCCATTGAACAGATAAATGTTACTCACATACACTTACACACATACAGTAAATTAAACACCTGCACAGTTTTGTAAGGGATATAGTCAGGCATTTCTCAGTCCCCCCTAAAACTGTGTTTGTGTGTTTGTTGGCTACTGTGGTACAATGTGGTTGCAGGCCCTCTCTCCTCTCACCGTGGGGCAACAGGCTGGTGGAAGGGGCATGGGGCAGGGGTGGGGGGTTTGTCCAATGTTAAGGTCCAGGTTGAGGTGAAGTTCATTTGAGATGCTCCCTTCACTTCGTCCTGGCTGTGGAGCCAGGTGGCACCATCTAGAGGTCAGAGGTTAAACTCAGTTCAGAAACGTCTGACCTCGCCGTGACTCCACGTTGACCTGATTGTTGCAGCTCTCCTGTGGACTAGACTTTCTCAGCAGCCTCTGTGTCCTGGCCTCTATAAACCTGTAGGAGTCAGTAATACTTGGAAGGAAGCTTGGGGGAACTATTAAACCTGTGCACAGAGAAAGACTGGCATTGTTGCCCCCTATGGGAGGAGGCATGGGTTTATGAGGCAAAACCTGATTGGATTGTAAACTTGAGGAGGCAGGATCAGAGAGTACCCATGGACAACACTACTCTCCCTTGGCCTATTCAAGACCCAGGAAGCCTCATGCATGGAGTGGGCAGGGGTAATGTGGGGGTCAAGGGACTGTAGAGGGTGGAGGGGGGGGGTGCTGAAGCAGGGCTCCCTGAGCTTGTAAATGCTGTGACAGTGATGGGAATCCAGAGACCCTCATTCAGGGACCAAAACACAGGTCAGGGGGCATTTTAGCCAAGTTTGCAACAGCTGTTTTCAACACTATGCAATAGATGAAGTCCTAATCTTGTCACCACTCAGTCCCCTAAAACACCAGAGAATTAGAATCTGTGATCTCTCTATTTCCTTGTAAAAGCTGCCGTCGTCATCTATGTGTACCTGTAATTGTTGGTGTCACGCTTTCTTGTAGATAATTATTGTATATGTGGAATTGTGTAGTCATATTGCCTCAATTTGTTAGAGCAGATAAAGAATGGTTAATGCCGTTTTATTGAAAAGGTGGAAAAGTGTTTTTCCTTTCTGATGGGAAAGTGTTTACAACCATGAGCTTGTCTATGGGTCACGTGTCACTCAAAGCAGCAGGGATGGCTCCACCCCCTGGTCACCTCTACTCTGACCTGCCTCTGTCCATGGGTCCAAACCACCACCCCTCTCGTCCTCTGTACTCGGCCCAATGGACACAGTTGACCAATCACTGCTGATTCAGCCATTTCGGAGGTTTTCAGGTGCTTAGAGTTTCTCTCTCTGTCCGAAGGTCAATCATTACCAGGTGTCCATTCATTACAATGAAATTGGGCCAGGAGAACTTTCATTGTTTAACTTTGCCTTGAAAGGGTGCAACTGATTTGTCAGTTGGTCGCATTGATCATTACACTATCACTCACTATAGCTACTTCAATATAGCTTAGAGATGAATGATCAGATAGGTATTTCATTTGGCAATATTCATGATAAGGATGAAATACATTGTATAATTGATTTTATAGCTGTAGAAGCAGAATATTAAACGGTGCTATGTAGGATCAGTAGTGGCTTTAAGTAGCTGTCCTCCCTGAAGACGAGGAAAGATGAAAGATCCCTGAATCTCACAGGGACAGATGTTCTTAGCTGTAAGACTGCGAGACGGCGTCCCTGAGGATTTAGGTGCCATCCTGACAGTGCATTTAAGTAAGACCTACCTATTTATGTCTCCACTTAATCTGAGCTGCATGTTCTGTCAGCTCACTGTGCCATCCCAGCGGTTTCCACGGATACCTGTGTTTGTATGGTAATGTCAGCCCCCAGTACTGGCGTGACTAGTTGGATTATGAGTGAGAGGGTTCAGCAAGTGGGATGTGGCCTAGTGTTACAGCTTAGACCTGACTTGTTGTTCTACTCTCAGAGCAAGGTGCTCTGCTTACCTCAGGAGCTGCAACTGGGGGTTTGTGTCCATTTCATGGTTGTATTGTTACGTTGATGGCTTTTGTCACTCATCAACCCCTCGATGGTTTGATGTGACATCACCGTTTAGGAAAAGCCTAAATATATTTAATAACGTAATAATACTATATGTTTGACTCATTATTTGATATTGGAAAATACCATTTCTATTATATTTTTAGGTGGGCATAAAAAACACATAATTTTATTGATTTGTATTGCATTGTTTTCAGTGCATTACACGGTCTGTCCACCAATGTGTAATGTGGAGTTCTATCCACAAGGGGGTAGTAATCACATAATATTGTTTTCACAGGATCTATGACTCCAAGTTGTAGGTTGGACTTGGTGAGCTCAAAACTCTTATGGAAATACTTGGCCCTGTCCCAAAACATGTTTTTCCTTTGTCCTCACATAACTGGGATAAAGTTTGATGTTCTTTTCCAAAAGTAATTTAAGAACAGACGTTTTTCATTTCCATATCTTTAGTTCATTTCAGAATACAGCCCAACACTTACTGTCGTTTCTGATTCCTTCCTTTATTCCTTTGAATTACATCCCTTCGTGAAATGGAGTTCATTTACAGTGAGCAGTATATTTGTAAGTGAGCAGTGTATGTGGAATCTGTGTGCTAAAGAACAGAAAGAGGAAGTGAAACAGTAAGTGAAAGTAAATGTAGCTCGGTTAATTTCACTTTCTTTACTTTTGAGGGATTTGTTTTGCACTTGATTGTTGAGCTTCTATTTTTCCTCTCACACATTGAGCTCATGTTATCTTTAAAATACTACCATTTTGTGTTAGAAGTCTTTTACAAGTGCACCATAATTGAAATAATGTATCTTTGTCAATGTAATGTATGTTTGTGCCAGCCATTTTACTCAGCAGTCTTGGTGTGAATTTGTAAAGCATCTGAGTGCTGACCTCTGTTCCATCTCTTCATTTTCACATTTAATAACTTTTGATCAGCCCAGATTGGATTAATTCCCAATTTTGTTTAACCTCTGCTTGATGTCACTTGCTTTGGCG
The DNA here is from genome assembly GCF_023373465.1 of Oncorhynchus keta. Lineage (NCBI taxonomy): Eukaryota > Metazoa > Chordata > Actinopteri > Salmoniformes > Salmonidae > Oncorhynchus > Oncorhynchus keta. The sequence goes on along the minus strand of NC_068434.1, from coordinate 24,944,072 downwards.
TGAGACTGGGGGTAAAGCCTGCGGAGTGTTTCCAGGTCAACCAGAAGTGGGTCATGCTGTTCCCAGTGTCAGTCCCTATAACTTCACTGTGTGTGATGACAAAGCCCAACTCCAGCGGGATAAACAGGCAGGCCTTTGTGTGGGTGACTAATGTATGTCACAAACTGTCCCTTCTGAGTAGAGACAGTCTCCTCTACTTACAGTACACCAGCCTCTGATGACAGTGCATTTACGGTCAAATCCAATTTTATTAGTCACAATACAACAGGCATAGAACTTACAGTGAAATGCTTACTTACGAGTCCCTAACCAACAATGCAGTTAAAAAAATATGGATAAGAATAATAAATAAAAGCAACAAGTAATTAAAGAGCAGCAGTAAAATATAGAGACTATATACACAGGGGGGTACCGGAAGCCAATTGATCAGGTGTTCAAGAGTCTTATGGCTTGGGGGTAGAAGCTGTTTAAAAGCCTCACGCTCCGATACCGTTTTCTGTGCGATAGCAGAGAGAACAGTCTATGACTAGGGTGGCTGGAGTCTTTGACAATTTTTAGGGACATCCTCTGACACCGCCTGGTATAGAGGTCCTGGATGGCAGGAAGCTTGGCCCCAGTGATGTACTGGGCTGTTTGCGCTACCATCTGTAGTCCAATACAGCAAATGAAAGATAAACATCTTGTTAATCTACCCATCGTGTCCGATTTTTAAAATGTTTTACAGCGAAAACACAACATATATTTATGTTAGATGACCACCAAATTCAAAAACACACACAGCGATTTTTCACAGTCACAAAAGCATAAATATAGATAAAATGAGTCACTAACCTTTGATTATCTCCATCAGATGACACTCATAGGACATCATGTTATACATGTATTGTGTGTTTTGTTCGATAATGTGCATATATATATATATAAAAAATCTCAGTTTACTTTGGCGCGTTACGTGCAGTAATGTTTTGATTCCAAAACATCCGGTGATTTTTCAGAAATACTCACAATAAACATTGATAAAAGATGCAAGTGTTATTCACAGAATTAAAGATAAACGTATCCTCTATGCAACCTCTGTGTCAGATTTCTTTAAAAACTTTACGGAAAAAGAATAATCTGAGAACGGCGCTCAGAACCCAAAGAAATAGCCGTCAACAGAAGCTACAAAAACCACTATAAATATTCACTTACCTTTGAATATCTTCATCAGAAGGCAGTTCCAGGAATCCCAGTTCGACAATAAATGACTGATTTGTTCCATAAAGTTCCATAAAGCCCACCATTTAGCCACTTGTTGTTAGCTTGTTCAGCCCAGCATTCAATCCTCAAAAAGCACAAGCAATTCCTCCAGACAAAAACTCAAAAAGTTCAGTTACAGGCCGTAGAAACAAGTCAAATGATGTATGCAATCCATATTTAGGATGTTTTAAACATTAATCAGCAATAAGGTTCCAACCGGAGAATTTCATTGTCTGAAGAAACCCATTGGAACACACTCTCTCGTGACCGCGCGCAATGAGACCAAGGCTTTCTGCCAGGCCACCCACTCAAAGAGCTATTATGAGCCCCGCCTTTATAGTACAATCATACAACCAGAACCTATTACGGTGACATCTTGTGGAAGCCCTAAACTGTTTGTGCATAAACATCCATATCTAAGCTGGACTTCAAATGGCACTGTTTTCTAAATTGACTTATCACTTCCTGTTTGGATTTCTTCTCAGGTTTTTGTCTGCCATATGAGTTCTGTTATACTCACAGACATAATTGAAACAGTTTTAGAAACTTCAGAGTGTTTTCTATCCACCAGTAATAATAATATGCATATATTCCCATCTGGAAAAGAGTAGGAGGCAGTGTACTATGGGCACACCTTTCATCCAAAAGTAAAAATGCTGCCCCCTAGCCCCAACAGGTTTTAACATGCTAATAGAAATTTGGTCAAACGGATTTAAGTTTCCCTGCATTAAAGTCCCCAGCTACTAGGAGCGCCGCCTCTGGGTGAGCGTTTTCTTGTTTGCTTATGGCGGAATACAGCTCATTCAATGCTGTCTTAGTGCCAGCCTCTGACTGTGGTGGTATGTAAACAGCTACGAAAAATACAGGTGAAAAATCTCAAGGTAGATAATGAGGTCTACAGCTTATCATAGCTGTTATTTATAAAAATACATAGTCCACCGCCCCTTGTCTTACCAAACGCCACTGTTCTATCCTGCCGGTACAGCGTATAACCAGCTAGCTGTATGTTGACAGTGTCGTCGTTCAGCCACGACTCATAAGATATTACATAAGATATTACAGTTTTGAATGTCCCGTTGGTAGTTTGATCTTGCGCGTAGGTCATCAATTTTATTCTCAGATGCAGCTCGCCCTCTGGCCCCCTTTCCTCCGCTTCCTCTTCACACAATTCACGGGAATCCGGGCCTGTTCCCAAGAAAGCAGTGTATCGTTCGCATCAGGGTCGTCAGACTCGTTAAGGAAAAAAAGGATTCTGCCAGTCCGTGGTGAGTAATCGCAGTCCTGATGTCCAGAAGTAATTTTTTGGTCATAAGAGACGGTAGCGGCAACATTATGTAGAAAATAAGTTACAAACAACGCAAATAAACGAACAAAAAACACAATTGGTTGGGGACACGTAAAACGTCTGTCTTCTTCTCCGGCGCCATTTTGGTGTGTGTAATGTGTATCCCATATTTTTATACAGTGAGAGGCATTTTATTTTCAATAAATAATTTGCCACACTGTATTCAGGGTACATGAAAGGTTGACAGAGTGAAATAATATACTATAGAGTTTCCATAGTGGTGTGCTGTGTGTTTTAAAAGCTAGTTGAGAGAGGAGAAACCCAGGCTGGTTTCCATTGTTCCCCAGACATTTTCCCACTGTAAATAAATGATCAAATATGCATTGGGTCTGGCCTGGCTGGAAAACATCAATGTGTTTGAGATTTCCCAGCATGTTAACATAACCTTACAGGGCAATTACTGGCATATTATTTCCATATGTCTCCTCCAATTACAGAAAGAAAAGGGGAAATTAACTTTCCAAGAATTAAGCATGCTGATTGTTTCACTTTTTATTTGAGAAGGTTGACTTGAACCGAAACTGAAAAAATGTGTGGAAAAGTGTTGCTCTGTTTCAGCCCTGTGATTGTTCTTGCCACTGTGAATTTGCTGAGTTTAAACTCTATTTCAGGCTCTTTTGTTTTGGCATAATGAAAGTGTGAACACTCCCAACGGTTTGCTGCAGCCAGCCTTCTAATACTGGAGATCTCTTCTTGGCCACTGGTCTCTGAAAAAGAGATTCTTTATCTCAAAGGAACTTCCTGGTTTAAATAAAGGTTACATTAAAAAAGGAACTTCCTGGTTTAAATAAAGGTTACATTAAAAAAGGAACTTCCTGGTTTAAATAAAGGTTACATTAAAAAAAGAACTTCCTGGTTTAAATAAAGGTTACATTAAAAAAGGAACTTCCTGGTTTAAATAAAGGTTACATTAAAAAAGGAACTTCCTGGTTTAAATAAAGGTTACATTAAAAAAGGAACTTCCTGGTTTAAATAAAGGTTACATTAAAAAAGGAACTTCCTGGTTTAAATAAAGGTTACGTTAAAAAAGGAACTTCCTGGTTTAAATAAAGGTTACGTTAAAAAAGGAACTTCCTGGTTTAAATAAAGGTTAAATTAAAAAAGGAACTTCCTGGTTTAAATAAAGGTTACATTAAAAAAGGAACTTCCTGGTTTAAATAAAGGTTATGTTAAAAAAGGAACTTCCTGGTTTAAATAAAGGGTACGTTAAAAAAGGAACTTCCTGGTTTAAATAAAGGTTATGTTAAAAAAGGAACTTCCTGGTTTAAATAAAGGTTACATTAAAAAGGGAACTTCCTGGTTTAAATAAAGGTTACATTAAAAAAGGAACTTCCTGGTTTAAATAAAGGTTACATTAAAAAGGAACAAAAGTGTCCACTAAACAATCAATCCTGTGAAATAGGGTCTCACAGTCCTCAGCTTCTCTGTACAGAAGCTCTAGCTCTAATCATTATGAAATTAATTATGAAGTACTGGCCAATTCTATGAAAAAAGATTTGTGCTGAGATCTGTCACTTAAAAAGTATGTCAAACAAACACCATTAATTGAAAAGTTTAACAAACCACACAGCTCTATGCACAAGGACAACTTTTAACAATTTACAATGAACATTTTACAAAAACACATTTACTGGAAGTAGGGCTGTCCCCGACCAAAAATAATATTGGTCGACCAAGAATATTCTGTCAGGAGGTAATTGGAAGTCAGATATGGGGAATACATTTGACTTGTTGTGGGAAATAGTGGAGATCAAGAAAAAGAAAGTAAGGAGCAAGCCGGCGTGCCGAACAGGTGCTGTTAGATTACAATATAATTTTTCTTATCGTTTGGAACAATGTAAAAAACACTAAGTGTACCAGAAAGTCTGTTGAAAGCCTTTACAGCAAAGACTTAAAACAGTCACATCCATTTGTGAATGCAATTGCCAACGTGGAACGGTTTATTTATTGTTTATGCTCATTATTCAAGGTTCGGTTTGATATTTATTGCATTTCAAATCATGAATGACTCATGCTGTGTGGTAACATGAACAAATTAATGATTGATTCATACATTAGCCTGTAAACAGTAATTATTTAAATACAGGCCTAAGTAAGTTACTGTATTAAGACTAAACAGGATGCCGTCTTAGGCCTACAGGTCGGTGGTGGTTATACAAGGCTGCTATAGGCTACTGAGCATACTAATGATAATTACATTACTTATTAAAATGATGATAATAATAATACTAATAATAACAATAAGAAGGAGATCAAGAAAAAGGAGGGTTATATTCAAATATAATTTTGGGGACAATTTTGGAACAGTGTAAACAACACATTCTCCAATGAGATATCCACATCTCTCACTGCGTTCCAAAATGAACAGAAGCGACACAAGCTACAAAGGCTTGGAATAAATATGAATGAGACCCAAGGGACTACCAAGATGGCACCATCTATCCAGGTTGTATCACAACCGGCCGTGATCGGGTGCGAGGCAACCAGCAGCAACCCGCGGGAAGACGCGACTGGGTTGGAGGGGAAGGAAATCCACCCCCAGCCCAACTGAGGAGGTCCAGTTGGAACCGCAACAACAACTTTGGGTGATCAACATATCACCAGGGCCTCTCAGGATGCCCAAGTATCAGACCAGAATAAAGGACTCTTTCTCACCCTGTAATAGGATGGCTTTGGCACCTTTTGCATGAAAAGTTGACACTTTCAGATTTGTTCGTCAATCACATTTAAATAATTTATTCTGTGCTAATAGGCAACCATTGTGTAATAGCAATGCAGTGTTTAGAAACCATAATGCATCTGGTATTTCTGATGTGCCTTATGCTAATTTGAGTACCTCTGTTCTCACCTACAGTAGGCTGATAGAACAGGATTTTGCTATATTGGCCCGCAACACTCCAAAACAAGCAGATAGTCTCAGTAATGATGAACAAAATGCTTTGAAGGAACTGAAAGACAAATGCTGATAAGTTTATGCTCAACTTTCTGACCCTAAGTTCTATGTCTCTCTCCGTTCCAACCCCACAGGTAGAATAAAAAAGGATGTAGATTGCTTCATTGATAACGCTCTTTTAGAGGGAAACGGAGAAGGACTTTCTCATTATGCCACACTCACAATGGAAAAGGAGAAGGATTTTCTCATTATGCCACACCCAGCCTGTCCAGTTTATTATGGCCTACCGAAAATACATAAAAGCGTGGATAAACCTCCTTTACATCCCATAGTGTAAGGTAACAGTAGCCCTATTGAACCCCTGTCTCAGTGTGTTGACTTGTGCCAGTATTGCCAGTCTTTTTAGGAGATACCAGGGATGTGCTTAAGATCATCAATAACTATAGATGCCACGCTGAAAGCATCTTGGTTACACTTGACGTTTAGTCTCTCTACACTAATATCCCACATGACACAGGCCTACGAGCACTCTCTCACTATCTCAACACTAGACTGGAAGGTATCTTACCTCCGTCTAACTTTATTTTGTTGCTCATTGAAAAAGCCCTCACATCAAATGATCTCCAATATGCGGGCAGTTTCTACCAACAGATTCTGCGTACAGTGATGGGAGCTGGATTTGCTCCAATCTATGTAAATGTATTTATGGGACCACTGGGAGGAGACCTTCATTTATGATTTCCAGAAAAAAACATATTTCCAGAATGTCGCACTTTGGAAAAGATACATTGACGACAACTATTGGTATGGAAGGGTACTGACGCTCTCCTATCAGAGTTCATTTCTTATATTCATTTATCTGACCCCAATATCAAATTCACAGCAGAGAGAAGTTGGGAGAAAGTAGACTTCTTGGATCTTACAATACACAAAAATAAAGAAAACAAGTTGGAGTAGGAACACACTTTTACGCCCAGACAGTAACCACCCAGTACACCTTAAGCGGAACATACCAGTGGGTCAATTACTAAGTCTTTGACATAAGTGTAGTACAGATGTTGATTTCTAGTGCAAAGTTAATGATATGCTCACCAGGTTCCTGCAAAGCGGGTGTGATAAGGGTGTCATTGAACAGGCTTATACTCGAGCTAGAGAGACTGAATGTTAAAGTGTACTCACTGGCACTAATAGAAGAACATGGGTTGTGCCGGTGAGCGCAATCTAGCCGATTCCGTTACACACAGCATGCATCGACCCAAGAAGCGTGACACCTGGCTCCCAGGCCCACCCAATGGCAATTACAAGTGTGGCCACTGTGTACATTGTGACACCGCGACCAATACTAACGTTTTTTACCACCTGAGAACAGGTAAAGAATACAAAATACAAAGCTTCATTAATTGTAGCACCACAAATACTCAAATGCATATGCAGGGCTATTTATATTGGTGAAAATAAACATTGAAACTTCGCATTGCAGAAGATAAGGCTGCAATTTGAAATAAAAACACGGACTATGCTATTTGCGTGCCACTGCATCGAAGCCAACCATGGCACACCTTCCTCCCTGCGCTTTGTAGCCATAGAACATGTCCACATTTCACCAAGAGGAGCTGATTGTATGTAAACTAAAACAAAGAGAGGCATTATGGCAGTATTCCTTAGACACTGTGGATCCAAAGGGGCTAAACGATTCACAGACACCCAAATATCACCTATGTATATTTTGACATGCCCTATTGATTAACGAGACATACGATTTCTCTTATTATTTTGCGCTATAATTTGTAATTTCCCATACAATTTATTATCATTATAATTTTGTTATTTTGAAACCTTTATTTAACCAGGTAGGCCAGTTGAGAACAAGTTCTCATTTACTGCGACCTGGCCAAGATAAAGCAAAGCAGTGGACACAAACAACACAGAGTTACAGATGGGATAAACAAACGTACAGTCAATAACACAATAGAAAAGTATATATACAGTGTGTGCAAATGTAGAAGATTAGGGAGGAAAGGCAATAAATAGGTCATAGTGACGAAATAATTACAATTTGGCAATTAAACACTGGAGTGATAGATGTGCAGAAGATGAATGTACAAGTAGAGATACTGGGGTTCAAAGGAGCAAAAAAGATGCACCTGTACACAGATGTGCTGTGTACAGGTGCGATGATAGGTAAGCTGCTCTGACAGCTGATGCTTAAAGTTAGTGAGGGAGATATAAGACTCCAGCTTCAGTGATTTTTGCAATTCGTTCCAGTCATTGGCAGCATATAACTGTAAGTAAAGGCGGCCAAAGGAAGTGTTGGCTTTGGGGATAACCAGTGCAATATACCTGCTGAAGCGCGTGCTATGGGTGAGTGTTGCTATGGTAACCAGTGAGATGAGATATGGCGGGGCTTTACCTAGCAAAGACTTATAGATGACCTGGAGCCTGTGGGTTTGGCGACGAATATGAAGCGAGAGCCAGCCAACGAGAGCATACAGGTCGCAGTGGTGGGTAGTATATGGGGCTTTGGTGACAAAACAGATGGTACTGTGATAGACTACATCCAATTTGCTGAGTAGAGTGTTGGAGGTTATTTTTTAAATGACATCACCGAAGTCAAAGATTGGTAGGATTAACAGTTTTACAAGGGTATGTTTGGCAGCATGAGTGCTTTATTGCGAAATAGGAAGCCGATTCTAGATTTAATTTTGGATTGGAGATGCTTAATGTGAGTCTGGAAGAAGAGTTTACAGTCTAACCAGACACCTAGGTATTTGTAGTTGTCCACATATTCTAAGTCAGTACCGTCCAGAGTGGTGATGCTGGACGGGCGGGCGGGTGCGGGCAGCGATCGGTTGAAGAGCATGCATTTAGTTTTACTTGCATTTAAGAGCAGTTGGAGGCCACGGAAAGAGTGTTGTATGGCATTGAAGCTCGTCTGGAGGTTTGTTTACACAGTGTCCAAAGAAGGGCCAGAAGTAGAATCTCAGACGATACGAAAGAGAGTTTGAATAGGCTAGTAATAGGGGTTGAAACAATTGCTGCGGATAATTTAAAAAAGAGAGGGTCCAGATTGTCTAGTCCAGCTGACTTGTAGGGGTCCAGATTTTGCAGGTCTTTCAGAACATCAGCTATCTGTATTTGGGTGAAGGAGAAGCTGGGGAGGCTTTGGCAAGTTGCTGTGGGGGGTGCAGAGCTGTTGACTGGGGCAGGGGTAGCCAGGCGGAAAGCATGGCCAGCCATAGACAAATGCTTATTGACATTCTCGATTATCGTAGATTTATCGGTGGTGACAGTGTTTCCTAGCCTCAGTGCAGTGGGCAGCTGGGAGGAGGTGATCTTATTCTCCCTGGACTTTACAGTGTCCCAGGACTTTTTGGAGTTTGTGCTACAGGATGCAAATTTCTGTTTGAAAAAGCTACCCTTTGCTTTCCTAACTGCCTGCAACTTTCCCTGAAAAGTTGCATATCGCAGGCGCTATTTGATGCTAATGCAGAACGCCACATGTTGTTTTTGTGCTGGTCAAGGGCAGTCAGGTTTGGAGTGAACCAAGGGCTATATCTATTTTTAGTTCAACATGAAGATAAATGGGGGGTTAATTCACATATGGTGTCCAGGGCACAGCTGAGGGCTGAGGGGGGGTCTATAACAAGCGGCAACTGTGAGAGACTTATTTCTGGAAAGGTGGAATTTTAAAAGTAGAAGCTCGAACTGTTTGGGCACAGACCTGGATAGTAAGACAGAACTCTGCAGGCTATCTCTGCAGTAGATTGCAACTCCACCCCCTTTGGCAGTTCTATCTTGGTGGAAAATGTTGTATTTGGGGATGGAAATGTCAGAACTTTTGGTGGCCTTCCGTAGCCAGGATTCAGACACGGCTATGACATCAGGGTTGGCAGAGTGTGCTAAAGCAGTGAATAAAACAAGCTTAGGGAGGAGGCTTCTGATGTTAACATGCATGAAACCAAGGATTTAAAGTTAACAAATGATAGCGCCTGGGGAATAGGGGTGGGGCCTCATGGCCTGGGTTAATCTCTACATCACCAGAGGAACAGAGGAGGAGTAGGATAAGGGTACAGTTAAAGGCTGTAAGAACTGGTCGTCTAGTGGGTTGGGGACAGAGAATAAAAGGAGCAGATTTCTGGGCATGGTAGAATAGATTCAATGCATTATGTACAGACAAAGGTATGGTAGGATGGGAGTACAGTGGAGGTAAACCTAGGCGTTGAGTGATGATGAGAGAAGTTTAGTCTCTGGAGGCAACAGTTAAGCCAGGTGAGTTCTCTGCATGTGTGTGGGTTGGGACAAAGGAGCTATCTAAGGCATTTTGATTGAGACTGAGGGCTTTACAGTGAAATAAAACAGTAAGAACTATCCAAGACAGCAGTAGACAAGGCATATTGACATTAGAGAGAGGCATAAAGCAATCACAGGTGTTGATCAGGAGAGCTAAGACAACAACGGGTAAATGGCGATGAATGGGTAGAGCGGGTCAGTTAGGTACAGGTAAACAAAATGAGGTACCATGTTATAGATACATTCCAAGGGGCATCAGCTCTGTAGCCGAGTGATCATAGGGTCAAAAGAGCAGCAATAAGTGAGTCAGGGTGCCTTTACTGTATCACTACTACGCTAGGCGAGCAGGGGACACAGCGTTCAGACAAGCTAGCGGGCCTGGACTAGTAGATGGTTCTTCAGCAACATTGTAACAGAATAGCCTGTTGAGACCACATCGGGTGATCACGTCGGCAGTCAAGTCACAATGGATAGGCGGAGCTCCATGTCGACAATAAAGGGTCCAGGTCAATTGGCAAAGGAGCTATTGTTGCCCTAGAATGTGCTATTATATGGGCCTAGCTCGAGGCTAGCACAAGGCTAGCTGGTGCTTGATTTTGGTCAGGTGCGTTAGCTAACAGTAGCCACTCGTTTGCAGCTAGCTATCTGCAATGATCCGGTGTAATGATCCAGAGCGGCAGGAATCTGGTGATATGGTAGAGAGAAGCAGTCTGATATGCTCTGGGTTGATATAGCGCTGTGCAGACTGGCAGGTGTTGTCCGAGCTAAGGCTGGCTGATGACGGGGAAAAAGGCAAAGACCGCTAGCCATGGCTAACAAAGACTAGTAGCTAGTTAGCTGGCTTGCTCCTGATGGAAGTTCCAGTTATAAGGAATAAAATTAGCAGATCCGTACCATATTATGTGAGGCGGGTTGCTGGAAAGTATATTTAGTTCGTAGATAGAAAGTGAGATTAAGATATATACGAAAAAGACTAGCTATTTACACGGGATAAGACACAGGACAAGACAACGACAGATACACACGTCCTACTGCAACGCCATCTTGGATTGATTGATTCATCTTGGATTATATTGTTGTTTCACAATGAGACACTAGGCCAAAGGGGGGAAAAGTACGGCCCACGGGCTGTATCCACCCCGCCGCGCACTTCAATCCGGCCCGCGGAGACAATTTTAATACTTAAAAAAAAAAAAGCTTTTTTCTCAGCTTTTTTATTTTCTCTATCCAATTGGTAGTTATAGTCTTGTCCCATCGCTGCAACTCCCTTATGGACTCGGGAGAGGCGAAGGTCGAGAGCTGTGCGTCCTCCGAAACACAACCCAACCAAGCCACACTGCTTCGTGACATAATGCCCGCTTAACCCGGAAGCCAGCCGTACCAATATGTCAGAGGAAACACACCTGGCAACAGTGTCAGAGTGCATGCTCCGACGCGATGGGACATGGAAATCTCGGCCTACCAAACCATCTCCTAACCTGGACAACGCTGGGCCAATTATGTGCCGCCTCATGGGTCTCCCAGTCACGGCCAGCTGTGACACAGGCTGGGATCGAACCCGGGTCTGTAGTGCCTTAGACAGCTGCGTCACTCGGGAGGCCCCCACAAATGGATTTTAACAAACAATTGGTCCCCCCCAAAAAAGTGCCCTCCTTTGAATTTCAAAGTCCCGATGTGGCCCTCGAACCAAAAAGTTTGCCCACCCTGCATTAGGCTATAAATAGCTAAGTGCTGAGTGCAATGGTCAGGTCACTCTGAGGAAGATGTCAAGCGTCAGTCACCTGTCCGCATCCTGTACAGTGGATTAAAGTGAGCAATAAGAAATCAATCTCTGCCTTTTGTTGAGTGCTCCAACTTCTTTTGACCTTTTGTCATTGTTGTTGAGCACCCCTCCTTTCCTTTGTTTGCTGAAGCGCCAGCGCCCACCTGAACTCAACACCAAATACATTCCAAGTAATACCAGAGGGTCTGTTCTAATGACAATTTTTTAAAAGCCTTTATTACATCATAGCAAAGATTATAAACAGCCGAATTTGTGAAATCGTTTATCCGACATATTGTGGTTGCGTGAGAATTGGTGCTCATAGAATCACTAGGCTATTGAAGTAGGCTATATAACCAGGCACATTTATTATTCTTTTTGATTTGACCTTTACTTATACAGGTTTTTTCTCATTGAGATAACATCTCTTTTCCAAGAGAGACCTGGTCCAATAGCAGCAGAGGGAACAATTTTTCAGACAAAACAACTTACATACACTAACAACATTAAACAAAACTATAAACACACATACAGTACAACAAAAACATTTGACATTAAAAACACAAACGTCTTGACTAAAAACAGCTGGCCTAAAAACAATTACACTCTTCTATGATATATACATCGATCAAGTGTTTAAACTCCACCAACGAAACTAGATCATCCCATTTTAAAATGTTCATGACAGAATTCCAGGACCACAGAGCTAAGTAACTAAAACTATTTCTACCATGTCCTGTTCTAATTTTTGGTGCTGTTAGAAGCAAATCAGAATGGGACCGTAATTGATATTTATTTACTGACCTGACTAAAAAAGAACAGAGATAAAATGGCATTTTACCCAATATGGCTTTATAAATCAGTGTATACCAGTGTTTAAGCGACGCAAGGTCAATGACGACCAGTCAACAGCGCTGTAGAGATCACAATGATGTGTTAGACATTTCTGATTTGAAATGAACCTGAGGGCTGCATGATACACTGATTAAAGTGCTCTCGGGGTAGTGGCTGAGGCCTGCATATATATAACATCACTAAAATCTAAAACCAACAGTAATGTACATCGTACCAGCTCCTTCCTGGCTTCAAAAGAAAAACAAGCCTTATGCTGGTAATAAAATCCTATTTTCAGCTTGAGCTTCCTTATCAAGTTCTCTACATGCACAGTGAAGCTCACCTTATCATCAACCCACACACCCAAATATTTGTACACTTTAACTTGCTCTATAGTGTGTCCAGACAATGTATCAATGACATGATTTGTAATATGCCTGGCATTTGAAAATATCATGCATTTTGTTTTACCCAAATTTAGAATCAGCTTTAAATCATACAGATTCTGTTGTATGATGTTAAATGCTCTTTGGGCATTTTCAAAAGCTAAAGATAAACTACTACCACTTGAATAAAGAACAGTATCATCTGCATAAAAATGAACATCCACTGTTTCAATAAGATCCCCAATGTTGTTGATATACAAAATGAACAACAGTGGGCCCAAAATAGAACCTTGCGGAACACCTGAGCACACCTCTATGGACTGATTGACAACCATCCGATTTGATAGGTAATTTATACACCAATCTAGAGCATGACGACCTTTGCACTAACACAGCATGGTCCATGGTGTCAAAAGCCTTCGACGAATCAATAAAAACAGACACACAATGTAACTTCTTATCAAGAGCACAGTGCTGTGGCCAGACCTAAAACCTGATTGCATTCCATTTAAGATTTAGTTTTCTTGGAAGTAGACCTTTAGCTGCCTACTAACTAAGGACTCCAGTACCTTTGACAATACATACATTTTAGATAGTTGTCAAGTAGCGAAGGATCTCCACCTTTCAGGGGATGCAGTACAAAAGCAGATTTCCATAACTTGGGGATTTCCTTAACATCAAGTATGATGTTAAAAATACATGTTAAGGGTGGAGCAATGATGTCTGTATCTAAGTGTAGGAGGCGGGGTCTAGTTCATCAGGACCAGGGGATTTTTTAAAATCAATTTCTTTCAGGGCTTTACACACTTCTGAAACAGAGAAGGATGAAAAGTAGAACCTGGTAAAGGAGTGCACAGGGGTGTCAGGTCAATTCATAGGGGGCTCAATTATAACTTTGACCTTTTCAAATAAACTGCCTTCATCTAAAAAACAATGCGTATTCAAGGCTTTCAGAGTGGAGGTTCTCTCAGTTACAATCTGTGTATCGACCAACAATTGTTTGGGAAGCTGTGTATCGTTTTTGCACCCCAAACCCTTCACTACTTGCCAAAATTTGGATGGATTATTTACATTTTGTGAAGTAGATTTCAGGTAGTGGTTTGCTTTCAATTTATGGATCATAGCTACATCCATATTTCGAAGACATTTAAAAGCCATCCAATCATCTGCCAAACCAGTCCCTCTTGTTTTAGCCCACATAGCATTTTGTTCCCTTATGATTTTAGTAAGTTCCTTAGTAAACCAAGGGTTCTCTCTGCCCTTAATCGTGAATTTCTTAAAAGGGGCCTATTGCATACATCCTGGAATGCAACAATATGTTAATGATGAGAGAAGAAGGCAGTGTATTTAAGGCAGAAATATAAGGAACAAGACTGGATTTGGAATAGTCACTTAACAGGATGTTGATTATAGACCTAATGAAGTCTCCTCACTTTTCTTAGACAATTAAGACAAGGGCTGTTTTCTCATCTCCTAACTCCTCTGCTGCCTCCACTGCATTGTTCTCAACACACATATGCTGGGTAACTTTGCTATTATGCACATAGCAATATGGTCTAGGAAAAGGAGCCAATTCGACAGCGCACTGATGTTTCAGAACCGAGGACAGTGACCACTATCCAACGTGGGAGAAAGCGCATTTGCTATGAAATAATATATTTTTTACTAGTGTTGCACCATTCCTTCTTATGTAATATAACCATATACAATTTCAGTAGAACATGTCTGAGAGTGATGGACTGTGCCACCCCCACGGCCTCCACAATGGATCAGTCCACTCAGACGTGTCTTATACACCATGATTACTATATCTTTTTTTCCAACCTCTTGACTAAAGAAACCTCGGCTTATCGACCAAACAATCGACGAGTCGGCTAAATGGGGTCAGCCCGAACTGGAAGAATTGTACAGATACAAAGTTTGGTAACAGAATTTCAGTAAAATCTCCCTCAGTTTTTTATGTTAAACTCAGTTTTAAAGATGTCTGCAGAAAGAATGGGGAGTCAGCTATGACACGACACCTTGAGTTTGAAAAAACTTTTTTTGTTATTGAACTACAGTAAGTGAAGTGGATTTACACTCAGTAACAGCATTGCGGTAACGGAATTTCATCATGGGTCCCTGATCTGTACTACACAAAAATGCATAATTATGGATATGAATGTCATTCTCTTCATGGTGATATACCCTAAATCAGTACACAATGGTAGAAATATACCATATCCTCCTTTGTATTATTCTAAACACTGGCTATTATTTTAATGAGCTCCTCCACCAAACAAGAACAAGAAAAATGTGCTTAACAAGTCATAATATAAGTTGCACGATCTCACTCTGTGTGCAATAATAGTGGTTAACATTATTTTTGAATGACTACCTCATCTCTGTGCCCCACACACAACACAGTCGTGTTGTAACTTTAATGGGTTACAGAGTTAATGTTTAAAGTAATTTCACTGATGAATCTAAATATATTTTATTTTAAAGTTATTTACATGTGTACAATAGTAATTGTATTAGAATTCATGTGATGGAGATTGAGAGAACAATGCAGATATTTCTGTTGTATTGGTTAGTATTGGATTACGCTATTGACTGCAAGTACCAGAATGCCTTGCGACAGGAAGTAAGAACAAATGAACGAGAACGCTCCAGTTATGTGAGAAGTGATTATCCTGGCTTTTGCTAGCAAACTTTATTTTATTATTTTGTAGAATCTAACAATGCAACGTGAACAACTATTATTACTAAAAATAAGCGTTCATCTTATAACCGATGTCCCGAGTCATTACTGAACATAGTTATTCTATAAATGGTGACTTTACAGAGTTACAGAGTTTAATGGCTGTGATAGTAGAAAACTGAAGATGGATCAACAACATTGTAGTTACTCCACAATACTAACCTAATTGACAGAGTACAGAATAAAAATTATTCCAAATCATGCATCCTGTTTGCAACAAGGGACTGAAGTAATACTGTGAGAAAATGTGGCAAAGCAATTAACTTTTTGTCCCGAATACAACATTTTATGTTTGTGGCAAATCCAATACCACACATTAATGAGTACCACTCTCCATGTTTTCAAGCATAGCGGTGGCTTGTAATCGTTAATTAAAAATAAACTGTAGCTAAGCACAGCCAAAATCCTAGAAGAAAACCTGGTTCAGTCTGCTTTCCACCAGCCACTGGGAGATGAATTCACCTTTCAGCAGGACAATAACCTAAAACACAAGGTCAAATCTACTCTGGAGTTGCTTACCAAGAAGACAGTGAATGTTCCTGAGTGTCTGAGTTATAGTTTTGACTTAAATCTACTTGAAAATCTATGGCAAGACCTGAAAATGTTTGTCTAGCAATGATCAACAACCAATTTGACAGAGCTTGAAGAATTTTGAAGGGGAAAATGGGCAAATGTTGCACAATCCAGGTGTGGAAAGCTATTAGAGACTTACCCACAAAGACTCACAGCTGTAATTGCTGCCAAAGATATTTCTGAATTTCATTTTCAATAAATGTGCAAACATTTCTAAAAACATGTTTTCACAAAAACATGTTTTCACTTTGTCATTATGGGGTATTGGATGGATGGATGAGAATAAAACATATATTTAATCCATTTTGATTTCGGGCTGTAACACAACAAAATGTGGAATAAATCAAGGGGTATGAATACTTCCTGAAGGCACGGTACATGTCATCCATTCTATTCCATCACTCTCTGCTGAAATAAAGGCCTTGAGGTATTTGTACCGCAGTCTGCATTCATTGATCAGTGAGTTGTTCTCATGTAAACCCACCGACAGCAATGAATGTTTATTGCAGCCTTAAGAGTTGGGCCTCTTAACTAGTCCAGTATGGGAAGTAACTGAAGATTCTGTTCACCACGGGAGCAGGGAAGATTTAGAGAAAGTATTCATCTCTCTTCTTGTCGGGTGTCTCTTTAACGGTGGCCCACAGGGTACATTTAACGGTCGATGGTTTTGGACAGATGCTCAAACTCACCGACAGCGTTGAATGTTTACCGAGGGCACCAGCAGAAAGTTCTCATCCTTCAGTTGTCACTCTCATGTCCTTAGATCAGCAACCACTACACCCCATAATATAGGCTGCTGTTCCTAGCCCAGCAGATATAGAAGGCTGCTCATTACAATGTGGATGCCCAGTTTGATATCACCCATGCTGGTGTTGATAGGGTGCCAGCAGGAGAGGAGTGGAGAGTCATGGTGTTAGGTTTCCCGAAATAGTCGTTCCTGCAGCTGTGGTGAATTCTATTATCATCTTCCTCTTCTGCTGCTGCGAACAAGACTCTCACCTCTCACTGAGCCCAGAGCAGCACTCCCCTCTCCTCCAGCATCTTCCATCCTCACACTCCTCTCCTCCTCGCGCTCCTCTCCTCCTCACACACCTCTCTTCCTCACACATCCCAGTCACCTGTGATGTGGGGGAAACAGACAGAGAAGAAGAAAGAGCGTGAATATACAATCCAATACAGCAAGTAAATCAATCCTTAAAGAATTTCTTGGAGAAATGGGATTATGGCATGATGGTTATTTGAGCGAGTGTTGTAGAAAAATCCTCTACAGGCTAAACCGTTGCACTGCAGCGTTGTTAGTGGTTTGACGGCTGTTCCCGCTACCCTGCTCCTAACCCCAGCCACTGCTCTGCACTGCACAGGGAACGCGGCATCTTACTGTGTTATACTCTTTGAGGTTGGAGACTCAAACAGTCATGTTTTATTAACGGACTCTCCAATTGGGCTGCTCCTCTACTCTTTGGCACATCTGGTATTCAGGATGGGTGGTCGAATACAAAGCCTGGTTAAAAAAATATGGAATATTATGCAACTAATTAGAGGGATATTTTTGGCTTTAGAATGTGTTTTGTTATAGAGCACTGGATTACAGGCTTTCTGTCTCTGTTCGTTCTATCAAACATGAAAGACTGATATAATTTATTGGTTCACCAGACCTCTGAGTTTGATACAGTAGCGTTGTCTCTACACCTTCAGGCTGATGTAAGCGACCCACCATCATCCATACTGTGCAGAAAGAATGAAGTGCTCAGTTGGTGGAATTAATAGACTATTAATATGTAGCATTCGGACACAGTTCACTGAGACACCACTATCACTACAGTATTCTGTTGTCATGTTTCTCACATTCAATCTAATTTCATATGTCCCATGCAAGTTATTTTCTGTAGTAATTTGGATGTTTAACCAAAAATGGTTGGAAAAGCATTTTTCTCTCATCCTCATTTTGTAGAGAGGATCTTGAGTTTCAAAGTAAGCAGTGATTGTTTTTCAGCCTGGTCAGAGATTATCCTGGCTTTGGGTTGGTTGTGGTTCCCTACTTTCCTATGCACTTGAACACTTTGGCTGTCTGTCCCAGACACACAGGGGTTTTTCATTTAGGAATATCTCTTTCCTCTCTTTTCATTTGACTGACCTGTTCTGTTTGCACACAGAACACATGGGCAATCCCACAATCCGCGCATATTTACTTATAAATAGGTTGGATTATGCACCACTTCTGTCTAAGACAACCCAGGCTGCTATCACTGAAACAATCTGGGTTTTTTCACTGCACTTTGCATAACTGTCAAGTTGGGAAATTAGAACTGAGCGTTCTGGACTGTTTGAGTGAGTTAATAACAGTGAACTAGGAGGCCACAGAGTGAACTGGATGTAACTGTAACACTCACTGAACCAACGTGAACCCTGCACTGCCAGCACATTCCAGAGGTCAGACAATGAGAATGGCACACTGTGTACTGTCTGACTGGTTGACGTCATGGTGCTCAAATCCATAAACAGGATCCTGGATTCTACCTATCTGACACTAAAAAACAAGGCTTGGCAATATGTGTCTTATTAACATTTGATCTAATACAATCTACAGTAGACATGAGGAGACTGAATTTAAACACATATATTTGACGGTGGGAATGTGTGAGAGCATTTTGTCACATACTGTACCCACTTTTAAAGGGATAATTCAGGATGTTATCTACTTTCCCAGAGTCAGTTGAGCTTGTGGATACCATGTTTATGTCTCTGTACAGTATGAAGGAAGTTAGAGGTAGTTAGCGCCAATGCTAACTAGCGTTAGCGCAATGACTGGAAGCCTATGGGTATCTACTAGCATAAATATGTATTATCCACAATTTCATCTGACTCTGGGGATATAGATAAATCCCTTTAATCTGACACTTTTAACATGCCAGATCAAAAATCCTCTCCTGAGTCTCTATCGGCCTGCGACATGCTCTGACGTACCGACTCCACTACGTCTCTGACTGTCTGTCAGCATTACACAATGACCTTGGACACTGTCATTTAATTGTATATCTTCTTAAAGACACATTTAATCACTTTATGGAGTGGTCTGAATTTTGTTAGAAAACTCTAATCAAATCCAACAAATATGCCTTAATTGCCATGCCAGTCAGAATATGTGCTCTTAAGACAGATTTAACAAGTTATTAACTTATAGAAATGGACATCCCTCTTCTAAATTAAGTATTTTTAATTCGATTTAGTGGTGCAGTGGGGCAGTATCATGTTAAGTGTCCCGCTATGGTGTAGTGATAGTTGATGTCTGTTACAGTTTCGTAGTGGAGTAGCTAGTGGTTAGCTAGCTGTACAGTTGGTGTGATACTCTTGAGGCTCAGGTGGAAGGAAGGACCACCCCCAGCGCTGAGGAACTACTACTCGGAGATCTCTGCCAGGCAGAGCGCCAAGCCCCAGTCCGCCATGCCAAGCCTTCAGAACCCTCCACGTGCCACCGCTGACGCTGCCAATGCTCCGGGTGTTTCATTTCCAATGCTCAGTGCGCCAGCCATAGCCATTTCTTTCATCTTCAATGCCAAAAAGCACTTAGAGTTAACCCTCAACGCTCTCAGGCGGCTCTATCTAACCCGCCACGCTGTCGCAGTTAACCTCTTCCTTCACACAAAGGGAAGAACTTAGCTAGTAGTGTAAGGAGACAAATAACTCTTTACGAAGAGAGTGTCTCAGTTTTATAAAATGGGACTAGATCACTTCTCTCAGTCCGGAGACTGGGCTGTTTCTTTTACGTTTCAATATCTCCTCACACACCCACTGCAGCTAGCTATCATTCTACCTTCTCACAGACTGGAATGCTCTCTCTCTCTCTCTCTCTCTCTCTCTCTCTCTCTCTCTCTCTCTCTCTCTCTCTCTCTCTCTCTCTCTCTCTCTCTCTCTCTCTATCTCTCTATCTCTCTCTCTCTTGGGATAGGTCCTGTCACCTCAGACTGCCTCTGTTAAAGTGATGAACTGAGTAGAGTTCAGAATATGTCACTGTCCACTTTCAGATGTGAAGCAGCACTGGCTTGTGTTAATCAGGAGTGGTTAAGCTGATGAATATGTATTTGAATCTCTTTCTCTGAGCAGTTCTGAAGATTACTAACATAAAAGGATGCAGCCCTTTGCTAGTGTCTACTGGAGTTAGCCGTGACATTTCTCTGGTGTCTGCTGTCACGTCTGTCTCAAGGAGCCTCTTTTCATTGGTCAGGTCCACTGGCCCCCTAAACACTGGCTTTGTCATAGAGCTCAGACCAAAATCCACAACTGTGGTCCTATGATATATTGTTATCAGAGCTATAGTACAGTTTATTTGAAGATGTGTTAGTTAAGTCGTTAAAGAATGCATAGCAGACATATTTCTCTAAACACGGAAAAATGTTTCCTAGATTAACATTTGAGTCATTTGAGTGCATACATTTTCATACTACTTTTCCCCTCAAGGCTGACTCAAACAAAAGGTTACACAACAGTTGTTTACGGCGCATAATTCATCTGTAAGATGCCGCGTAGACGCAGTGCAGTCATGGCATCATCTCCAAGCCCAGAGGATTAGTTTCTCCTCTGCTGACTGTTTGCACTCACTGCAATCTGAATCACAATAAATAAAGCATGCAGCCGCCCGCCATCTCTCCTTCCCCTCCATCTCTACTCTCGTCTTCTCCCACCTGCCTCTCCACCCCCCGCTGGTGGCTCAATGGAGGGGATGTCTCACACAGTGAGATTTAAAAAAGCAGGGAGGGGTGGGATCTCTGATTTCATGTTTCTGTTATCACTGGGAGCCAGTGCAGTGAGCCAGCATGGGAATGACCTGAATATAGATAGACTTTTCTTTTGTCCTGGAGCTGAGTTGCCTTGTGGCAGGTATTGGCACGCCAAGTCTATCCCTTGTTCTCAGTAGAATGGACTTGGTTATTCCACATAAGGCATTACCTAGTCATTTGACCTAGTCATTTGCACAACTGAATGCATTCAACCAAAATGTGTCTTCCACATTATGAATTAGAGAGGTGAAGGGGGATATTATTCAACATAATCCACACCCGGGAGCAGTTGTTGTTTTGGGTTAACTGCTTTGCCCAGGCAGATTCTTCCTCCTTGCAGGCTCAGGGATTTGAATTAGCGACCTTTCAGTTACAGCCCCAACACTCTTCACCGCTAGGCTACCTGCCACCCAGGGATGAGCACGATGAATGTGGACGTTACCAGGAACCCTTTTGTCTTCTCTGCACGTCAGTAGTTCATGTGTGGGCCACTTCTTTGACCCATTGGCGTCTTATCGTCTGAGCTTCCTCTAGCAGACAGGAGTAGAAACTGCCACATCGTCCTGTGTAAAACTGCACCCATCAATCAGTGTAAGGAACTAAGCATTTCTATTCCTCAGTAGTCTGTCTCTGTGTCACAGCGTGAGCTCCGGTCCCAGCAGCACACTAACAACACTGTGGCCCCTGCCTCGTCACAGAGTCCACTCTGCCCTGATAACTTAGTCTTTATCATTCTATGTATGCATAGTTGAGTTTGGGCATAGTCAGGTATTGGCAAGCCAATTGGCAAGCCAAGGCTCAATCAATGTCACTCATAATATCGCTGATTTGATTGAACTAAAGTAGCACATTACAGCTCTGATGTCCTGTGCTGTTAATAAAGCTCCATGCCAGGCATTAGATAAATGCATGGACTTCCTTTTGGCTCATATAGTAGCTATCTGTTGAGGTGTAACCAGTCAGGGGAGCAGAGTTAAGAGCATGGATCCAGAGAGTTAGTTAGTTGCATAGAGTCTTAACCTCTCTTTCAGGCACTTTCCTCCTCTCTCCCTGCATGAGGAAATCTCAGCTGAATTCATGTCTCCTTTCAGATTTCTAAGAGGCGTTTAACCTTTCTGGATTAAAGTAGGTAATCTGACAGGCAGAAGATTGTATTAACTGGAGTGTTGGCAGAGCTTTGAATTTTACTCTCCTCTTTCTCTCCCCTTTCTCTCTCTCCTTCTTGCTGACGTGGTAGCCAGCATTATTGTATTTTTCCATTTTAAATTACAGTAAAAACATCGGTAATGTTTCTTTCTCTCCCCTTTCTCTCTCTCCTTCTTGCTGACGTGGTAGCCAGCATTATTGTATTTTTCCATTTTAAATTACAGTAAAAACATCGGTAATGTTTCTTTCTCTCCCCTTTCTCTCTCTCCTTCTTGCTGACGTGGTAGCCAGCATTATTGTATTTTTCCATTTTAAATTACAGTCAAAACATCGGTAATGTTTCTTTCTCTCCCCTTTCTCTCTCTCCTTCTTGCTGACGTGGTAGCCAGCATTATTGTATTTTTCCATTTTAAATTACAGTAAAAACATCGGTAATGTTTCTTTCTCTTCCACTTTTTCTATCCTTCTCTCCAGCCTCTCCCTTTCAACATTTCATTCTCCCTCTCTCTCTCACTCTCCCCCCACTCTCTCTCCCTCTCTCTCTCTCCCCCTCTCTCTCTCACGCTCCACCCCACTCTCTCTCCCCCTCTCTCTCTCCCTCTCCCTCTCCTTCTCCCCCTCCCCCTCTATCTCTCTCTTTCTCTTCCTCTCTCTTTATCTCTCTCACTCTCTCTTTATTTCTCTTTATATCTCCCTGCCTCTGTCCCTCCCACCCCTTTCTCTCTCTATCTCTCCCCTCTCCCTCTCCCTCTCCCCCTCTCTCTCTCTCCCTCTCTCCCTCTCCTTCTCCCCCTCTATCTCTCCCCTCTTCCTCTCCCCCTCTCCCTCTCTCCCTCTCCTTCTCCCCCTCTCTCTCTCTCTCCCCTCTCCCTCTCCCCCTATCTCTCTCCCTCTCTCCCTCTCCTTCTCCCCCTCCCCCTCTATCTCTCTCTTTATTTCCCTTTATATCTCCCTGCCTCTGTCCCTCTCCCCCTCTCTCTCTCCCTCTCCTTCTCCCCCTCTCTCTCTCCCCTCTCCCTCTCTCTCTCTCCCTCTCTCCCTCTCCTTCTCCCCCTCCCCCTCTTCCTCTCTCTTTATCTCTCTCACTCTCTCTTTTTATCTCTCTTTATATCTCCCTGCCTCTGTCCCTCCCACCCCTTTCTCTCTCTATCTCTCCCCTCTCCCTCTCCCTCTCTCTCTCTCCCTCTCCTTCTCCTTCTCCCCCTCCCCCTCTATCTCTCTCTTTCTCTTCCTCTCTCTTTATCTCTCTTCCTCTCTCTTTATTTCTCTTTATATCTCCCTGCCTCTGTCCCTCCCACCCCTTTCTCTCTCTATCTCCCCCTCTCTCTCTCTCTCTCTCTCTCTCTCTCTCTCTCTCTCTCTCTCTCTCTCTCTCTCTCTCTCTCTCTCTCTCTCTTTCTCTCGCTCCCTCCTCTCTTCCTCTCTCTTTATTTCTCTATCTCCCTGCCTCTGTCCCTCCCACCCCTTTCTCTCTCTCCCTCTCCCCTCTATCTCTATCTCTCCCTCTCTTTCCCCCACTCTCTCTCCCCCCCCCTCTCTCTCTCTCTCTTTATCTCTCTCTCTCTCTTCCTCTCTCTTTATTTCTCTATCTCCCTGCCTCTGTCCCTCCCACCCCTTTCTCTCTCTGTCTCTCTCTCCCTCAGAGCACTGACAGTATACTTCTGTGAACACATGATTTATCATCTGCTAAGCCATGCTGATTATAGAGCTTTCCCCACAGCCCTTGTCTGTTGCTGAGCCTGCTTTTCCCTCCATAGCCAATGATATCCCGGCCCGGACTGACGGCCTGCAAACTGATAGAAGGCTTGGGAATACATGTTATAGCTTATCAGTACATCAGAAATAGAAGAGTTATGGTTTGATATAGGGACTTGACCTCAGTGAGTGTTACTTAGGGTGACAGTTGAATAGTATTATCTTGAATCAGGCGATGGATGCCAGGAGGATGGTGATGGTGATGGTGTGACAGTGCTCGGTTATTTGGAGAAGAGCCTGTGGAGAGGGTATGTATTGTATGCAGATAGCAGCTCTCTGGCCTCTCAGCTGATGTAATGTGGCGTCTGATTGTAATGGGAAGAGACGTGCACATCAGAGCAATGTGGGTCTGAGAGGCAGATGACCAGCCTGCGGCCTGTATCTGCTACCCCTGTCTGGTCAGCTCTAACACAGCCAGACGGGACTTCTAATCCATCTCGATATTCACTGAGCACACAAACACACATTACGCTCTCTGCTCCCTGCTTCAGCATAGCGGAGGAGGAAGGAGGCTGCAGGATGGAGCCTCAGTTTGTGATATACAACATTTACATTATCATTTAATTATCAGTTTCCTGATAATGCAATGATGAGAAATTCTCAGTGCAAAAACAGAATGATTCATCTTCAAAGGAAATCCAGACCACATCCATCCCTTGTAAAACAGCCTAATAATAATTAAAACATGGATTTTAGAGTAGGTAGACAGACTGGAACCCTGTAGGAGAAGAATAGGAAGTTGAGCATCCTCCCTTTTCCTTTCGTGATCTCCGCTCTAGCACAGAGCGGTGACAAGAAACCCTTCTTATCCACACAAAGTTCCTTTCAGGAAACTGAAAAGCCCATTTCGGTTACACTTAACATGACAAATTACTATCCACTGTAAGCATGCCAAATCCAGATTTCACACTTCAGAGTTATCTCATCATCTGGGCCACTTTTACTTTGATGTAAGAAGAGCACTGGTTGGGAACATTCTCCACGGTGTTATGGGTTTTAAAATGTTCATGCACAATTTCTAAATTTGAACAGTGAAGTCTGCGTTTTTCCTACAGCAAGATATCTATGGAGGGTGCTGATGTCAAGTGAAAATGGGTCATCTAGACTAACCTGATTCCAACAGTGTGATCAGGGACGGAGATTGTGAGTGAGTGAGTGTGTGAGAGAGAGAGAGAGAGAGAGAGAGAGAGAGAGAGAGAGAGAGAGAGAGAGAGAGAGAGAGAGAGAGAGAGAGAGAGAGAGAGAGAGAGAGAGAGAGAGAGAGAGAGAGATACTAAATAGGAGACTTTTGTGAGTATTTGTACAGCCCCTGTGTAGGATCTTAACAGCCCCATCATGACCAGAACGAGGTGACAGAGGTGTGGGGACATTTTCTGCTCAGACAGGTTTTTACAGCTGTGGAAAGGCCCTGGAGGAGCCTCTGTGTCCTGTTTTAGGGAGCGAGAATCTGCCACTGCTTCATCAAAGGCAGTAATTTCCTGTCCATTTCATCCCCCATCCCCCTAGCCTGAGCCCTCGTCTGCTAATCCCACCCCCGCAAACCCTCTGGCACCCCTGCTGGCTCCCTGCCTGCCCGCCCCACTCTGCTCTGCTCTATGCTATGCTGGCCTGCGTGGCTATGTGCTTTGTTTCAGCATGATTCGCGGCTGAGCGCTAACAAATCCTCATTGTCCAGCGCGGGAGTGGTGACAGGGGGAATCACTGTCTGGTTTCTATTCAAATCCAGGTAAAGGGGCTGAGAGGGATCTGGAGCTATGGGCTTAAGCTCCAGCCTCAGAGCAAAGTCTAGTTCCTGTACAGGGTAGTCCATACTACACCCAGACACCCCAAGCATGCACTCATATCTCAGTCTCCAATACTCAAAGATCAACAAGTGACATGTGACTCAGAGTAACAAGACTCTACATGTCAAGGCATCTCTAAGGACTACTTGTACTGGGCCTTTCAGCACGTCTGTCTGAATCAGAGAGTCTATATCCTGGGGATGTGGTACACACATGCACATCAAATGCTGTTTATCTGTTGACATTCTCCAACATCAGAGCTGTTTTTACCAATGCCTATGGAGTCAAAAGCTGCCTGTGTTTAGTCCACAGCTGTGCAGCTATAACATTTGTTTTTAAAGCTGTTTTTAAAGCTGCTTTTCTAGTGTCGTCAGTGCAGTGTCCAGATATTGTTGTAAATGTTTTTTTAATACTTGTTGTGGTATTTTGTTGTTGTTGTCGTAAGCCTCTGTAAGGTATGTTTTTCTCTGAGTCACCGTGCCGGTTTGTTCATGTGATTTGGGAAATGTTTTTGGTGTTATTAGTCCCTCTCTCAGACAGCTTTTGTAGTGGATTAAGGGCTTTGGACAAAAGCAGACACGACAAAAAAGATAGCTAGCAACCGGCTGTATTTCCTGTCACTCAATACATTCCAACCCCCCCCCCACACACACACACACACACACCGCCAGAAAAAAATTCACAAGTCTCTCATAAATACACTATTCTCTCTCTTCCTCTTTCACTGTTGTTTATGCATCTTCTTACAATATGCTTCTTACAATATGTTTTACTACACTGCATGTTTTGAGTCAGAGATTGGGGACCGGAGAGAGAGAGAAGTGGTTTGCTCTTTAAGAAGCCGCTGTTCCAGCGACGTCCGGTCCCACTCTAACCCCGGGCCAAGCGTCCCCTCCTCCAGCACATTGAGCAGCAGCTGGTTGACCTATCCTGTCCCCAGCCACTGTTCTAATGGCTGACCTGCCCTGGCTGTCTCTGTCTGGATGTGGCTGGACGCTTTTGTCCACTGTCTGGCTCAGTTCCTCACAGTCAAACAACAACTACTCCTGCTACTGCTACTGGGCGCAGCCAACATTCCCAGGAACCAGCATTATGAAACACAAACAGGGAAACATGCACTCATTCACACACGCACGCACGCACGCACGCGCGCGCACGCACGCACGCACGCACGCACGCACGCACGCACACACACACACACACACACACACACACACACACACACACACACACACACACACACACACACACACACACACACACACACACACACACACACACGGTGTAGGCCGTCATTGTAAATAAGAATTTGTTCTTAACTGACTCGCCTAGTTAAATAAAGGTTTTTCCATTTTTGTATATTTTTTAAACACACACACTCACACATACTTTGTCTACTGTACATAATCCCTCTGTTTCTTTCACACATTCATCCTTTTAAAAAGTGTCTGACACACAGACTCTCTGTTCAGGTCACACATGCTCTCTTTAAGACAAACTGTGCCTAGCACGTATACTCTCACATGCCTATATACACGTCATAATAACCCCACAAATAAAGACAATATAACATTTATACTATCATCGTCTTTATAAACAGTCATTTTACTCATAGGTATGTGGAAAATAGGGTCATTAATTGCAATAACAGTACACTCAACTAAACCATCAGTGAACAAATACAGGAAAACATTCATTCAGAAATAATTTGTATAGAATGTGTTCTATATTCAGAGCCATGCAGAAATCATGCAGAGGAGAGAGACGTGTTACAGAGGAGAGGTGAACTGTTACAAAACAGATTGTAAATGAATAGACACTGGGGGGAGAGGAAGGGTTAGAGACATAAAGGATACTCACCTAAATAATAGTGGAAAGTTATTCAGTTCTCTTCTCGTCTTGTCAATGTTATTGCAGAATGTTGAAGAGTGTTTAGGTGGGGGAAAAGAAAGAAAGAAAAGCTTCCATAACTTCCCTCAAGTGCACACATTCAAGTGTTAGTGTGGAACTAACCTCGTCCCCAGGCTATTGCTAGGAATGAGATTAGTGTGGAACTAAGGGGAACGGATTCTCCTCCCTCCCTCTTCATCCCTCCCTCCCTCCCTCCCGCTCTCTCTCTCTCTCTCTCTCTCTCTCTCTCTCTCTCTCTCTCTCTCTCTCTCTCTCTCTCTCTCTCTCTCTGTCTCTCTGTCTCTGTCCCACACACACAAACACATATGCTAAAACACATTCACACAAGCTAACAAATGCTGTCTATCTGATCTACTACCTGTTCCAGCCAGTAGTTAGCAAATATAAATGCCTTACAAATCCCCCAATCTCTCTCTCTCTCTCTCTCTCTCTCTCTCTCTCTCTCTCTCTCTCTCTCTCTCTCTTCCACACACACTCTTAACTCTTTGTCTCTCCTCCCTCTTTCTCCCTCCATTCTCTCTCACTCTGTTTCTCTCCCTCTCACACACACACAGATGCACACAGACGCATACAAACACACACACATACACACTGGAGCTTGACTACGCAAGTTATTGAACTGCTCCACATTTTCTTGCATGAACTATATATATGAACCAGTTGATGGACAGGAGCAAATTTGTCATGTGTGGAAGAGGAAGATCAGTTATTGGCTGAGCCTTTGAGAGCCAGAGGCTAGGGCTCAGTGATTGGTCAGTGTTCAGACCATTGAAAGTAGAGCCCCTCTCTATTGAATGGCTGCTGGTGTGGGCGGGGCCTGTGTTTGGGTAACAGACTGGCTGCGAAAATACCTCCTGAGACTTCTGCTCCTCTGCCAGCCAGTGCAGCCTATACAGAGAAGGTGTAATGTTTAGTATTTGTGAATCGAAGGAATCTTCTCACCAGAGTTTTATCATTGGAAATGTGTCTTATTTTTTGTTATGACACACTTAGAAGTAAACAATGATGAATATAAGCCATAATGTCTTACCCAACTATTAGAATTTTAAAAATTATACAATATCTTTTGCATCATTGATGGTACATACAAATGCCAAATTCTGATTTGATATGGATGGCGGTTTCTATCCCTGCCATCCACCACCCAGTCACACAGAGTAGAGGCTGGCTAAACCCCCAGTGTCCCACAGAGCCTGACATCTATATATCTCCCTGTGATGCAGCCCCACACTCCACCCCCTCTCTCCTCTCTCTCTACCTCTCTCCTCTCTCTCCCTCTCTCCTCTCTTTCCCCCTTTCTCTTCTCTCTCCTCTCTCCCCTCTCTCCTCTCTCCTCTCTTTCCCCATCTCTCCTCTCTCTCCCCCTCTTCCTTCCCAGTGATGACGACAGGCTGGGCCTGGGGGCGCTGCCAAGAGCTTTCATTCACACCTGATTAGATCAGAGTGACCTCGATAACATCACTCTGCTCCACGCACTGCGCCACAAGCTTTTTGTTTTGGTTTGAGAAAATACTGTCTGCACGAATCCACGCCAAATTAGATGAAAGTGATATTAAAGTAGAGATGTCTAAAGGAGAATGTGCGCATAAGAGAAGATTGGATAGAATACCTGACAGTAGGGATTGTACAGTATTTCATTTCATTTGAAGTGGAATATGTATACTGTGTAGTTAGCTAAGCTAAAGGATTCATGGGAATGGTAATGGCAGAAAATGGCTGTGTGTGTGTGTGTGTGTGTGTGTGTGTGTGTGTGTGTGTGTGTGTGTGTGTGTGTGTGTGTGTGTGTGTGTGTGTGTGTGTGTGTGTGTGTGTGTGTGTGTGTGTGTGTGCGTGTGTGTGTGCGTGTGCGTGCGTGTGTGTGTGTGTGCGTGTGCGTGTGCGTGTGTGTGTGTGTGTGTGTTTGTGGACACGAGTGTGTGTGTTTGTCTGTAAGGCACCTGCCTGACTTCTGAGACAGCGCTACATCCCAATGGAAATGAAAGCTAGTTCAGCACATTGGTGAGCGTCAGTGTTCTTTATGAGCATCAGTGTTCTTTATGTTATCCACATCAACATGTTCTCTACATTGATATGACTAACACCTCTGTTGTTTGCTTCCTACACTGTTCATCTGTTTTTATGTTCCTTTAATGAGATAGTGTATTTGTAACAGTATAACTTTAAACCGTCCCCTCGCCCCTACCCGGGCCAGAACCAGGGCACCCTCTACACACAGACAACAGTCACCCTCGAAGCATCGTTACCCATCGCTCCATAAAAGGCGCGGCCCTTGCTGAGTAAGGGGAACCACTACTTCAAGGTCTCAGAGCAAGTGACGTCACCGATTGAAACGCCACTAGCGCGCACCGCTAACTAGCTAGCCATTTCACATCCGTTACACTCACCCCCCTTTTGACCTCCTCCTTTTCCGCAGCAACCAGTGATCTGGGTCACGGCACCAATGTAACAGTATAACTTTAAACCGTCCCCTCGCCCCTACCCGGGCGCGAACCAGGGACCCTCTGCACACAGACAACAGTCACCCTCAAAGCATCGTTACCCATCACTCCACAAAAGCCGCAGCCCTTGCAGAGCAAGGGGAACCAGTACTTCAAGGTCTCAGAGCAAGAGACGTCACCGATTGAAATGCCACTAGCGCGCACCGCTAACTAGCTAGCCATTTCACAGCCGTTACATATGACCTTCACATGTTCAGATAACCTCTGGTACAGAGCTGAGGTGTGGGGGCCAATGGGGAGGAGGGGGGAGGGGGAGCACGTCCTGCAGCTCTGCCTCTGATGACAGGCCTGTCCTCAACCTGCCCTTTGTCAGACTAAACACAGACCTTAACCTGGAGGGGCTCTCTGTGCTGCTTGGCCCTAGCTGCTTACTGCCCTACGCCATCCTACAGCTCACATGGAACCTATAGTATGCACACACATGCACACGTGCACGCAAGCACACACACACACACGCACACACACACGCACACACACACACACACACACACACGCACACACACACACACACACACACACACACACACACACACACACACACACACACACACACACACACACACACACACACACACACACACACACACACACACAGTCTCATGTTTTATGGCGATGCTCAGTTTAACTCTTTCTCTTTAACTTCTTGGCGCACCCATCCCGTTAGCAGGATAATTTTCGTCAACATCCTCTGAATTGCAGAGCGCCAAATTCAAATTATATTCCTAAAAATATTTAATTTTCATGAAATCACAAGTGCATTATAGCAAAATACAGCTTAGCTTGTTGTTAATCTACCTGGCATGTCAGATTTAAAAAAAATCTTTACAGCTAAAGCAAACCAAGCGTTTAGGTAAGGACATCTCTCTCAGCAGACAAACCATTAAAAATAGCTAGCAGCAAAGTAGATTGCTCACGAAAGTCAGAAAAGCAATAAAATGAATCGCTTACCTTTGATGATCTTCGGATGTTTGCACTCACGAGATTCCCAGTTACACAATAAATGTACCTTTTGTTCCATAAAGATTATTTTTATATCCAAAATACCTCTATTTGGTTGGCGCGTTATGTTAACCTGTTAAGTCGACCCTCTACTTTTTCGAACATTCTGTTAAAAATCGCGCAACATTTCAGCGCCCTGCTACTCAGGCCAGGAATATAGTATATGCATATGATTAGTATGTGTGGATAGAAAACACTCAGACGTTTATAAAACTGGTTAAATCACGGCTGTGACTATAACAGAACATGCGTTTCATCGAATAGTGCAGGAAAATCTGATCACTGAAAATGGAAATAAATATCCTTGCGCTACTTCCAGGAATTGTTCAAAGTGAACCGAATTAAATGAGGCCGAGGTTGCAGTGCCTACAGCTTCCACACGATGTGTAGAGTCTTGTCATTTGATTCAGCTTTGATTCTTGGTCAAACCGAATCAAGGGAACCGATTCCCTCCGGTCTCCGACCGGATGTTTTGGTCGAGCTCTCTCCAGACATTTTTTCGAGACAGCTACCTATAGAATTTACATCGCCTCCTGATGAATTTTATCGCTTATTAACGTGTACTAATACCTAAAGTTGCATTACAAAAGTATTTCGAAGTGTTTTGTGAAAGTTTATCGTCGACTTTTTGAATTTAAAAAAATGACGTTACGTTATGAAACGCTATTTTTTTCCGTTTATCACACAGTCTTCATAGATCGATATCTAGGCTATATATGGACTGATTTAATCGGAGAAAAAGACCCAATAGTGATTATGGGACATCTAGGAGTGCCAACAAAGAAGATGGTCAAAGGTAATGAATGTTTTATATTTTATTGTGCGGTTTGTGTAGCGCCGAATTTGCTAATTATTTTGTTTACGTCCCCTGCGGGTCTTTTGGGGTGTTACATGCTATCAGATAATAGCTTCTCATGGTTTCGCCGAAAAGCATTTTAAAAATCTGACTTGTTGCCTGGATTCACAACGAGTGTAGCTTTAATTCAATACCCTGCATGTGTATTTTAATGAACGTTTGAGTTTTAACTAATACTATTAGCATTTAGCGTAGCGCATTTGCATTTCCAGAGCTCTAGATGGGACGCCTGCGTGCCAGGTAGGAGCAAGAGGTTAAGTAATCCACAGGCTCGAGTGGTCACGACGGGGCAGACGAAAATTCAAAATAGTATCCGTAAAGTTCGTAGAAACATGTGAAACGTTTTTAATAATCAATCATCAGGTTGTTTTTACAATAAATGATCAACAATATTTCAACCGGACGGTAGCCTTTTCAATAGGAGAGAGAGAGAAAATGTTTGCTCCAAGCTGTTGGCGCATGCAAAACTCTGCTGGCACCCAGCCATCCACTGACGCGATGTGATCGTTATCGCAAATTTTTCAGAATAAAAGGATGAAACTATGTCTAAAGACTGTTCACCCCATGTGGAAGCCATAGGGAAAGGAATCTGGTTGATATACCTTTAAATGGAGGGAAGGCATGCAATGGAACAGGGAGCTTTCAAAATAAGAGGCACTTCCTAGTTGGATTTGCCTCAGATTTTCACCTGCAATATCAGTTCTGTTATACTCACAGACAATATTTTGACATTTTGGAAACTTTAGAGTGTTTTCTATCCTAATCTGACAATTACATGCATATTCTAGCTTCTGGGCCTGAGAAATAGGCAGTTTAATTTGGGTACATTTTTCATCCAAACATCAAAATACTACCCCCTACACTCAACAGGTTAATGCATCAAAGCCTTTGTGAGTGGGTGTGGCTATGAGGATATGGGTTAGTGTTGCGTCACATTGAGTTGTGTGTTTCGGTGAAAGGTGCAGTACATCTCTGTTGATTCAGATAGTGGACTGGTCCTCTGTGTATTCATTGGCCATCTGAATGGATGGTCCCGGAAGGATTTTGTGACCACAGCTGATCAGTGTCATCCTTGCTCTTTCTGGGACACGGGGAAACTAGGTCACTGGGATGTCAGTAATAGGGCTTTTACATAAGAGTGGGATGGGTTCCACAGATATGCAGCAGGGCTGTTGCAGAGATTCTCTCACAATGCAGTACAACAACCTAATGAGAGAGAGAGAGAGAGAGAGAGAGAGAGAGAGAGAGAGAGAGAGAGAGAGAGAGAGAGAGAGATGAAATTCTCATCCTTGGTTGAGATCCCTAAGAATGTCAGAAAGGCAGAATCTTATTATCCTAGGGAATGTGCAGAGTCGCAAGAGAGTGGAGGAGATTAGATGTTTCTGGCCTTTGAAGTACATTTTCCATTCAAATTCCATCAAGTGTTTGAGGGGGCACTGATAAGGGGCATCTCTTATAATTGCAGTGGCATTAAAAACCTTCATGTGAGAAATAATATGAACCTCTCCACCTCTTTTAGATGAAAACTTTCCCTCATTTCCAGGAAGTGTCATTCATTTGTGTGTCATTGTAAATCTGAAGAGACCAACATAACAATGAGCACAGAGTTATAGGAATCCATGTCCAAATATAACATAGAAAAGTCACAGTCCATAATCTGTACTTTTTCATAAATCCCTTTTACACTCTTCTCTCTCACACAGTAATCAGCAATGTACTATTTCGCAGTGGTGAAATAATTGTTGGTGTTTTCAGTGTTGGATTGAATAGTTCCACTATTTTCCCAATATCTAACTACTTTGTCTTATCTCTCACTTGTTTGGTAACTGTTTCAGTCAATTTAGTAATAGTCACTTGCCATCTCTTGGAATGAGAATTGAAGGAGAATACTTGTCTCGGGGATGTTGATGTTAGGGCAGTGACGGACCTTCAGAGTGTTGAGTCCCACAATCACGTCAGTATAATTTAGTGCCCTCTTAAACATTGTGTGTTTAAGCTACAGACTCTAGTTTGTCTATTTCTTCTGCATCCACTGATATCAACCATTAGCCTGTGTGATTAACAGGGTCTGAGCTAGAGCAGTGTTTGTGACAAGGACGCATCCCAAAAACGTATATTCTCACAAAAACGTCTGTAATGTCCAAAGCTACTAACTATTATAACCCCACTATGAAATGCGGAGACTCACGTACACTCACATGTAATCTGTTTTGTTATATGACACTGACAAGCCACACAACAGTCGTTAGAAGGTAAGGGGATCTTCTACATAGAAGATCATAGGAAATCCCTGGACATAGTGTCTATAATACTGTAATAAGCTCACATAGTTGCTGTCACAAACTCCATTCAGTTGTCACTGACTAGTTGGATATTCATTTTCCACTGAGCAAACAATTTATGTACTTGCAGCCTTCTTCTAAATGCATTTTGCTTGGCGGACCCTATTCTTGTATTGACATTTGTCAATAAAACTCATGAATGCCTCTGTTTATGTCAAATTGCTTTGTGTTTTAGTTTAGCTCTGGATGTCCTGGAAAGAAAATGGTAAAACATTTAATTGTGATGAAGAAAATGAAAGTAGTGAAACAACACAGATTTGTGATGGGGTCCTTGGGACTGATGAGGTTAAAAACGAGGCCGTGCTCAAATTGTGGGGCTGAATGTCGTGGTGGTGCAACCATTTGATCTGCTGTGTTGGTGTGTGTCCTCTTTGAACTTCACTTTGTGCTCTTGGCTTCTTATGAGTGGCTGGGGTTGGGTGTCAGGATAGGGTTGCTCCATGAGTCCTGGCCTAGTGGGTTCACTCAAAGTGGGGTGAACCAGGGCACAGGGAGAGGACCTCCCCCCACCCTCCAGGACACTTTGAGAGGGGTCAGGGTGACTTGACGTCCCCAGGGCCCGAGGGGAGCACCGTGACAGGATGTCCCCGAGGAGCTGGCCCAGGAGTGACAGGCCAGGCCTGGCATTTAGCCCTCAGATCCTGTTGCAGGGTGATACGTATGTGCATCAGAGCAGCACCTGACCAAACACTGCAGACCTGACAGAGGTGTCTGAACACGTTCGGCCTGCCCAAGAACATGTACTCACTCACTCCCTCACCCAGCCCCTGCCTTACTCTGGTACCAATAGCTGCCTTACTCTGGCACCATACCTACCTTAAAATCTCAAATGTACAGCTGCCTTACTCTGGCCCCATACCTGCCTTAAAATCAAAAACATGAATCTGTCTTAAAATCAAAAATCAAAATACTCTGGCCCTGTACCTGCCTTACTCTGGCCTAGGGCTATGGTGATTCAATTTTGTCAAGCAAATAACTGCTGGTCTCACAATAATTGACTGTTAATTAACATCAACTGTCACACCCTGATCTGTGCTTGTCTCCACCTGATCTTTGCTTGCCTTTTGCTTGTCTCCACCCCCCACCAGGTTTCTCCCATTTGTCCCCATTATCCCCTGTGTATTTATACATTTATAAATATATATCGTCTTGTCTCGTCAAGCCTACCAGAGTGTTTTTCCATACTCCTGTTTTTGTAGTTCCTGTTTTCTAGTCCCCCCGGTTCTGACCATTGTCAGCAGCATACCACAACTGCTTGCTTGCTTCTGAAGCTAAGCAGGGTTGGTCCTGGGCAGTTCCTGGATGGGAGACCAGATGCTGCTGGAAGTGGTGTTGGAGGGCCAGTAGGAGGCACTCTTTCCTCTGGTCTAACAAAATGTCCCGGGGCAGTGATTGGGGACACTGCCCTGTGTAGGGTGCCGTCTTTCGGATGGGATGTTAAATCAGTCTCCTGACTCTCTGAGGTCATTAAAGATCCCATGACACTTATCGTAAGAGTAGGAGTGTTAACCCCAGTGTCCTGGCTAAATTCCCAATCTGGCCCTCAAACCATCATGGTCACCTAATAATCCCCAGTTTACAATTGGTTCATTCATCCCCCTCCTCTCCTCTGTAACTATTCCCCAGGGTGTTGCTGCAAATGAGAACATGTTCTCAGTCAACTTACCTGGTAAAATAACAGATAAATAAAGATAAAATTGCTGCCTGCCCTGACCCTGAGCACGCCTGCCATACCATTCTGCCTGCCCTGACCTCTTGCCTGCCTGCCGTGCTGTACCTATCTGACTGACCCTGTTTACGAACTTCTGCCTGTCCTTGACCTGCCTCTTGTCTGCCCCTTGTCTATTAATAAATATCAGAGACTCAAACCATCTGCCTCCTGTGACTGGAAGGACTCCATACTTTGGCAGAACGCCATGACCAGGGTTTCAAATTATTAGTAGAGCAATTCCGGGGACTATCTATCAGGCAAAATGTCAGAACGGAAACCTCCAGGGCTCTCAGTAATCCCCCTACCAGTGGTGATCTTGTCCAGCCTACACCGGATTCCCGAGAACCCCGCTTACCACCTCCGGAGCTCTATGCTGGGGATCCTGGAACCTGCCGGGTGTTTCACTCCTGGTGCTACCTCATTTTTGAGCTGCAGTCCTCTTCGTTTTGAAGATAGCGTATCTCATAATGCTGATGTCTGGAAGGGTGCTCACCTGGGCTACGGCTGTTTGGGAGCAACAATCTGCCATTTGCCTTCGTCTCGAGGATTTCGTGTCGGAGGTGAGGAAAGTGTTTGATTCTCCGGGACAGAGGGGTCCTGAAAGCTACTTTTACTACGTCAAGACTCCTGTAGTGTGGCAGACTACACGATAGACTCTCACACGTTGGCCGCTGAGAATGCCTGGAAAATGCATTACATATCCACCTGTCCAGTAAAAGACCAGGCTCATCAGTAGGTACGAGTACGCTGGTGGGCCATACTGGGAGGGTTTCTACTCATATTACTCATACCCCTTTCCATGTTATCCTGCTGTGGGGTGACCGGTCTACATCTCTCCGGGTAATCATTGACTCTTGGGCTGATGAGAGCTTCATGGATGCTACTCTAGTATCTGACCTGTGTATCTCCACATAACTCCTCTCCATTCCCATGGATGCCAGGGCACTGGACAGATACTCCATTGTCAGGGTCATTCACAGTACAGTTCCCATTAACCTGCAAGTGTCAGGTAATCAATGAGTCCATACAGTTTCTACTTTTTTTATCTCCCCATGTTCCTGTTGTTTTGGGATTTTCATGGCTTCAGAGACGCAACCCCCTGATCGACTGGGCCACTGGTTCTATCCTTGGTTTGAGCCCGTTATGCCATACACATTGCCTTAATTAATTAAAACCTGTTGGTACTAGGGGGCAGTATTTTCATTTTTGGAGAAAAAAAAACGTTCCCGTTTCAAACGGGATATTTTTGTCAGGACAAGATGCTAGAATATGCATATAATTGACAGTTTTGGATAGAAAACAATCTAACGTTTCCAAAACTGTAAAGATATTGTCTGTGAGTATAACAGAACTGATGTTGCAGGCGAAAGCCTGAGAAAAATCCAATCCGGAAGTGCCACATATTTTGAAAGCGCTGCGTTCCAATGAGTCCCTATTGAGCTGTGAATGTCCTATCAACGAGCTTACGCTTTCTACATATTCCCCAAGGTGTCTACAGCATTGTGACGTAGTTTTACGCATTTATGTTGAAGAATAGCCGTAGGCGGCTACATTGCGTATGTGGTCAAATGATGTCTCCCAGGGTGACTCTCGCGTAAAATACAGAGGTAGCCATTACTCCAATCGGTCCTACTGAAAAACGAATTGTCCCGACGGATATATTATCGAATAGATATCATAAAAACACCTTGAGGATTGATTATAAACAACGTTTGCCATGTTTCTGTCGATATTATGGAGCTAATTTGGAATTATTTTAGCTGTTTTTGTGACTGCAATTTCCGGGCGATTTCTCAGTCAAATGTGAAGAACAAACGGAGCTATTTCGCCTACAAAAATAATATTTTGGGAAAAAATGAACTTTTGCTATCTACCTAGGAGTCTCGTGAGTGAAAACATCTGAAATTCATCAAAGGTAAACAAATGAATTTGATTGCTTTTCTGATTTTCGTGACAAGGTTGCCTGCTGCTAGCAAGGCATAATGCTATACTAGTCTATGATAAACTAACACAAATGCTTGTCTAGCTTTGGCTGTAAAGCATATTTTGAAAATCTGAGATGACAGGGTGATTAACATAAGGCTAAGCTGTGTTCCAATATATTTCACTTGTGATTTTCATGAATAGGAAGATTTTCTAGGAAGATTTATGTCCGTTGCATTATGCTAATTAGTGTCAGGCGATGATTACGCTCCCTCTAGGGGCGCATACCTGGCTGTTTCACCTGTCTTGTGCTTGTCTCCACCCCCCACCAGGTGTCTCCCATTTGTCCCCATTATCCCCGTAATGTAATGTAAACTACACTATCACAATAATTTCATTATTTATTTTAGGCAGGTCTAAAGAAACATGATACGAAGAAAATGTTGTCTATTTCAGAATATAATACAGTACAGAATATAATTCTCTGAATTGTCCTTATGTCCTTATGTTAGCCTGTGGGCTACACTAGTTTATTTAGCAGACAAGATTTCTTTAGAATTACGTGGCATTGTTTTTAAAATTATTTTATAGTATGAAGAATACAATTGAACATAGCTAAATAAAATAAAATATTTTCTCCAAACGATTTCCGAGGGAGTGGCTGGCACATGCGGCTATTCTGTGTTGAGTGGTTAACAAAGAAACAGATCCTCCTATATGTTTCATTTAGAGTTATTTATGCCACTTTAGTTGTGATACAAACATTGGGCTGTATGTTTCGATTTTTTATAGATTCTAGGGCTGCATGATGCGACTCCAATAATGATTTGAAAAAAGTTGCTTCAAAGGCATGAGCTCTGCTTTGTTTCTTATGCAAGCTGCACACACTTCATCAGTCTCTCATTCACAATTTGACAAGCACTTGATAATATTCTCATCAGGTTGAGAATTTCCTGGCGGTATCCCCCTTGTGTGGCCGTAATGACCCCTAAAAAATCCATGCCTTTTGTCGCAAAAGTGGCTGTTGTGCCCTTGGCCTGAATATAATAATTATAATTCTCTTCTCCCGGCAGCCGTGCCCGAAGCACCTCTCACTCACACGGCACTCTCAGATATCTAAATTCTTATTAGCCAATTTCCGTCACATGATTGGACCCTTCTCACAGACATCACAGCTCCGATGTATGCTACAAGTGAAGACAGACACATCGGGGACGCGACTGCGCGTGTCCATCTTATCGAATTTCAAGGTGCATATTGAAGATGTTAGAAGAACTGTCCACATTTACTTTTCGTCAGCCAACAAGATGAGTAGGCCTAACAAACAGCAAAAGCATTAGCCTATGTCAGTCTACTATCCCCCACAGTACAAAAGCGGACCTATTCTATTGGTCAACTTGTCCTTCTGTGCGAAAAATAAATATTCCAAACATATTCTGGGACAGTTGTGGGATGCTATAGATCCCAAATGAATAGAACCACATGCATCAAAACAACTTTTGCTGTCACGCCCTGATCTATTTCACCTGTCCTTGTGCTTGTCTCCACCCCCCTAGCCTTTTAAAATTGTAAACTTGGATTAGCTAACACAACGTGTCATTGGAACACAGGAGTGATGGTTGCTGATAATGGACCTCTGAACGCCTATGTAGATATTCCATTAAAAATCTGCCATTTTCAGTGCTAGCTGTGCCACCAGAGATTCTGGGTTCGAGCCCAGTCTCTGTCGCAGCTGGCTGCGACTGGGAGGCCCATGGGGCGGCGCACAATTGGCCCAGTGTTTCCTCCGACACAGTGGTGTGGCTGGCTTCTGGGTTGGATGTGCATTGTGTTAAGAAGCAGTGTGGCTTGGTTGGGTTGTGTTTCGGAGGTAGCATGGCTCTCGACCTTCGCCTCTCCCGTGTCCTTACGAGAGTTGCAGCGATTAGACATGACTATAACTACTACCAATTGGATACCACGAAATTGGGTAAAAAAATAAATAAAATAATAATAAATGTAAAAAACAATAGTAATTTACAACAACAATGTCTACAATGTATTTCTGATCAATTTGGTGTTATTTTACTGGACAAAAAAACGTGCTTTTCTTTCAAAAACAAGGACATTTTTAAGTGACCCCAAACTTTTGAACGGTAGTGTACATGTCAGTACATACACACAACAAGTAGGTCACATGGGGGAGAGGAGCTGTGTCATGAGGTGTTGACATCAGAATGGGATGAGATATTCTGGCTGGGTTTGCTTTATGTGGTTGAGCTAAGTCTTCCATAGTGCAAATTCAGAGGCCCAAGAAAGGGAAGCGAACCCAACAAATGAAATACGCATTCCCTTCACTGTTAGTTCAGTAAGTTCAGTAGTTAGATGGTTGGTCATTGTGTAAAGTCTTTGTTTGTTCACAGGGTTATTGAACTGTATTGTGTTTCAGAGATCCTCCCCTCATGTAGCCTGTGAATTATTGAGCTGGTTTGGGAAAGCCAGGTGGCTCAACATGAGGAGTATATTTTTAGCCTGTAGTCTCTTAATGGAGGTCTGAGAATGAGGTCTTTCGGGGGGACACTCCCAGTTCTCTCCATTCTCTCTTCCATACTCACCCCCACTCTCTTCTTTTCATCCAATCCCTCCCGTTCTCTTCCTATCCCCTACAGAAAAAAAGGTGCTATCTAGAACCTAAAATCGTTCTTCAGCTGTCCCCATAGGAGAACCCTTTGAATAACCCTTTTTGGTTACATGGTAGAACCATTTTGGGTTCCACAGAGGGTTCTACCTGGAACCAAAAAGGGTTCTACCTGGAACCAAAAAGGGTTCTCCTATGGGGACAGCCGAAGAACCCTTTTGGAACACTTTTCTAAGAGTGCACTCCCATCTCTGCCATTCTTTCTCCCGCTCCTCTTCTCTTTTCACACATTTTCGAACTATTATTTGTTTCAAATGAGAGGGTATAATGGAATAAGTAGTGTTCTGATATCAGAATATATGCATCTTGTATGGAATGAATATAGTTCTTCAAGGTATAAAAAAATGAAATATTTAAAATCTGAAAACCTTGAGTCATAAGGTGTTCCTCTATATTCCTCTATACTTGGAGTGGCAGGTAGCCTAGTGGTTAGAGTGTTGGGCCAGTAACTGAAAGTTGCTAGATTGAATCCCTGAGCTGACAAGGTAAAAATCTGTCTTTCTTCCCCTGAACAATGCAGTTAACCCACTGTTCCTAGGCTGTCATTGTAAATAAGAATTTGTTCGTAACTGACTTGCCTTGTTAAATTTTTTAAAAACTAATTGACACAGAGTGTTAGCATTATGGGAGTATTTGACACAGAGTGTTAGCATTATGGGAGTCTGCTTATTCTGCCTGTGCCTCTTTGTATGGAAGAGGAGCTGCTAAACTTGCAATGGAAATGCCCACAAGAGGCCCTTGGAATAATTCATCAATGTTTTGATAAGGGATAATGGAAGTGGTTAGGTACAATTCTTATGCGACAGATCTTTTTAGTGTGAGTATTCACCATCCACAGAGTCCCCCTCACTACTTCATGCCCATATCTCTCTTGTTCTTTCTCTCTCTCTCTCTCTCTCTCTCTCTCTCTCTCTCTCTCTCTCTCTCTCTCTCTCTCTCTCTCTCTCTCTCTCTCTCTCTCTCTCTCTCTCTCTCTCTCTCTCTCTCTCTCTCTCTCTCTCTCTCTCTCTCTCTCTCTCTCTCTCTCTCTCTCGTGGCTGACCAGTGCCCATTCATAATTCAGCTCCTTCCATAATGTATCCTTTTCACTCAATACTCAAATTAAATCAAATTGTATTTGTCACATGCCCCGAATACAACAGGTGTAGATTTGAACGTGAAACGCTTACTTACGAGCCCCTTTCCAACAATACAGAGTTAAAAAGTACAATACTTGCATACTATTGTTTGTACAGATGAACGTGGACTTGTGTCATGCACAAAGTAGATGTCCTAACCGACTTGCCAAAACTATAGTTTGTTAACAAGAAATTTGTGGAGTGGTTGAAAGACGAGTTTTAATGACTCCAACCTAAGTGTATGGAAACTTCCGACAGCAACTGTACCACCAAGGTACCACGTGCACCTATACAAACAATATTACGCATGTATAAACACCATGGGACCACTCAGCCATCATACCACTCAGGAAGGAGACGTGTTCTGTCTCCTAGAGATGAACGTACTTTGGTGCAAAAAGTGCAAATCAATCCCAGAACAACAGCAAAGGAAACAGGTACGAAAGTATCTATATCCACAGTAAAAACGAGTCCTATATCGACCTAACCTGAAAGGCCGCTCAGCAAGGAAGAAGCCACTGCTCCAAAACCGCCATAAAAAGGTCAGACTACGGTTTACAACTGCACATGGCTACAAAGATCGTACTTTTTCGAGAAATGTCCTCTGGTCTGATGACACAAAAATAGATATGTTTGGCCATAATGACACTCATTATATTTGGAGGAAAAAGGGGGAGGCTTGCAAGCTGAGGAACACCATCCCAACCGTGAAGCACAGGAGTGGAAGCATCATGTTGTGGGGGTGTTTTGCTGCATGAGGGACTGGTGCACTTCACAAAATAGATGGCATTATGAGAGAGGAAAATTCTGTGGATATATTGAAGCAACATCTCAAGACATCAGTTAATGCTTGGTCGCAAATGGGTCTTCCAAATGGACAATGACCCCAAGCATACTTCCATAGTTGAGGCAAAATGGCTTAAGGACAATAAAGTCAAGGTATTGGAGTGGCCATCACAAAGTCCTGACCTCAATCCTATACAAATGTTGTGGGCAGAACTGTGGGAAGCTTGTGGAAGGCTACCTGAAATGTTTGACCGAAGTTAAACAATTTAAAGGCAATGCTACAAAATACTAATTGAGTGTATGTACATTTCTGACAGGCTGGGAATGTAATGAAATAAATTAAAGCTGAAATCAATCATTCTCTGTACTATTATTCTGACATTTCGCATTCTTAAAATAAAGTGGTGATCCTAACTGACCAAAGACGGGGAATGTTTACTAGGATTAAATGTCAGGAATTGTGAAAAACTGAGTTTAAATGTATTTGGCTAAGGTGAATGTAAACTTCCGACTTCAACTGTAGTTAGGGGTAAAATTGCCTAGTAATCAGGATTGTTGATTAACAGAGTAGCAGCAGCGTATGTGAAAGAGTGTGAAAGAGTG
Source organism: Oncorhynchus keta (assembly GCF_023373465.1). NCBI lineage: Eukaryota > Metazoa > Chordata > Actinopteri > Salmoniformes > Salmonidae > Oncorhynchus > Oncorhynchus keta. Next base: position 24,901,123 of record NC_068434.1, on the reverse strand, counting down.
TGAAAGTGTGTCTCTCCATGTGTGAGCCAGTGAGTGTGCATAGAGCCAGTTAGTGTGCATAGAGCCAGTGAGTGTGCATAGAGCCAGTTAGTGTGCATAGAGCCAGTGAGTGTGCATAGAGCCATTTAGTGTGCATAGAGCCAGTGAGTGTGCATAGAGCCAGTGAGTGTGCATAGAGCCAGTTAGTGTGCATAGAGCCAGTGAGTGTGCATAGAGCCAGTTAGTGTGCATAGAGCCAGTGAGTGTGCATATAGCCAGTGAGTGTGCATAGAGCCAGTGAGTGTGCATAGAGCCAGTTAGTGTGCATAGAGCCAGTGAGTGTACATATAGCCAGTGAGTGTGCATAGAGCCAGTGAGTGTGCATAGAGCCAGTTAGTGTGCATAGAGCCAGTGAGTGTGCATAGAGCCAGTTAGTGTGCATAGAGCCAGTGAGTGTGCATAGAGCCAGTGAGTGTGCATAGAGCCATTTAGTGTGCATAGAGCCAGTGAGTGTGCATATAGCCAGTGAGTGTGCATAGAGCCAGTTAGTGTGCATAGAGCCAGTTAGTGTGCATAGACCCAGTGAGTGTGCATAGAGCCAGTTAGTGTGCATAGAGCCAGTGAGTGTGCATAGAGCCAGTTAGTGTGCATAGAGCCAGTGAGTGTGCATATAGCCAGTGAGTGTGCATAGAGCCAGTGAGTGTGCATAGAGCCAGTTAGTGTGCATAGAGCCAGTGAGTGTGCATAGAGCCAGTGAGTGTGCATAGAGCCAGTTAGTGTGCATAGAGCCAGTTAGTGTGCATAGAGCCAGTGAGTGTGCATAGAGCCAGTGAGTGTGCATATAGCCAGTGAGTGTGCATAGAGCCAGTGAGTGTGCATAGAGCCAGTTCGTGGGCATAGAGCCAGTGAGTGTGCATATAGCCAGTGAGTTTGCATAGAGCCAGTGAGTGTGCATAGAGCCAGTTAGTGTGCATAGAGCCAGTGAGTGTGCATAGAGCCAGTTAGTGTGCATAGAGCCAGTGAGTGTGCATAGAGCCAGTGAGTGTGCATAGAGCCAGTTAGTGTGCATATAGCCAGTGAGTGTGCATAGAGCCAGTGAGTGTGCATAGAGCCAGTTAGTGTGCATAGAGCCAGTGAATGTGCATAGAGCCAGTGAGTGTGCATAGAGCCAGTGAGTGTGCATAGAGCCAGTTAGTGTGCATAGAGCCAGTGAGTGTGCATATAGCCAGTGAGTGTGCATAGAGCCAGTTAGTGTGCATAGAGCCAGTTAGTGTGCATAGAGCCAGTTAGTGTGCATAGAGCCAGTGAGTGTGCATAGAGCCAGTGAGTGTGCATAGAGCCAGTTAGTGTGCATATAGCCAGTGAGTGTGCATAGAGCCAGTGAGTGTGCATAGAGCCAGTTAGTGTGCATAGAGCCAGTGAATGTGCATAGAGCCAGTGAGTGTGCATAGAGCCAGTGAGTGTGCATAGAGCCAGTTAGTGTGCATAGAGCCAGTGAGTGTGCATATAGCCAGTGAGTGTGCATAGAGCCAGTGAGTGTGCATAGAGCCAGTGAGTGTGCATAGAGCCAGTTAGTGTGCATAGAGCCAGTGAGTGTGCATAGAGCCAGTGCAGGAGAATCAGTGCAAAAAAAGGGGGTCATTGTAAATAGTCTGGGTAGCCATTTGATTAACTGTTCAGCAGTATTATGGCTTGCAGGTAGAAGCTGTTCAGGAGCCTTTTGGCCCCAGACTTGGTGCTCCGGTACCGCTTGCCCTGTGGTAGCAGAGAGAAAAGTTTATGACGGGTGGCTATAATCTTTGACAATTTTTAGGGTCTTCCTCTGACACCGTCTGGTATAGAGGTTCTGGATGACAGGGAGCTTGGCCCCAGTGATGTACTGGGCTGTACGCACTTCCCTCTGTAGTGCCTTACTGTCGGATGCCAAGCTGTTGTCGTACCAAGAGGTGATGCAGCCAGTCAAGATGCTCTCAATGGTGCAGCTGTAGAAATACTTCCACAATCCCTTATTTTTCACGCAAATTAGCAAAAATTATTTGTCCCTCTGACAAAAACAGAACAAACCAAACAAGCATAAAGAAGAGGAGGGTCAGTGCAGTCCGATGGAGATCAGTCAGCGCTCATTTCCATAGGCCTCTCTGTCTGATTTGATGCTCTGTGACATATTGAGTCTAATTTGTAGCCTAAAGAACTAAACAGCTGTGGCCTATTTTATTGTGCTGTGTTCCGGTGGGTGATGTCACCATTTTTGCCTTGTAAGACTGACCTGTCTTCAGTGGTCAATGTGAAGATGTCAGTAGAATTTCTGTGGACTGCTGATGGAGGAGGAAGGGCAGAGGACAGCAGGCCTGTGTAAAGGGCTCTCCACAGTGATTTCACAGTCTACGCCAACGGAGCTACGGAGCGCTGTTTGCGCCGCGTTCCAAAACTCCAGCCGCACAAAAGTACGTACAACTACCTCCGTCGGATCCTTTGCGTGGACTGTGTAGAGCCTAGGTTTTCAATACGTCTTCGTCGTAAAGTATAAAGAGTGAGAACACGTAGTACTCATTTGTGCTTTCGATTCCTGACTGCTCCAGGACATAGCATACCTATGTGTTGTGAATGCGTGCATACAGGCCCCAGCCTGTCTGGCCAAGAGGGTGTACAGCACACCATATGTGACAGCTAGACACAACATGGCCAATCAGCTGGGACTGGGGGGGGTCAGGAGATGCAGAGTTTGACTGAATATGAATGAAAATGTATGTGGGTCTTGGTAAGAAAGACTATTGATTTTAATGAAACTATGAAATAGGCTTAGTGATCCTTTACATTGGTACTAGTTACTGTATATTAATATGTTGTGTTTATCTGTCTGTTTTACAGATGAAATGAATGGCAGTAATCTTGGTAAGTACCACAAACACTTTTTAATTGAATCTATTTGCACTTGATGTTTGAACAATCAATCATCTTGAACCTCCATTCTAACCATGTTCAGTCACTGAACACACTTGAAGTATATGAGAATGATAATACCATGTTAGAAACTGCCAGGATTCATCATCGGCACCTCATCACATAAAGCTCCCATCTGGTAAAGTAAACCCCAGCACAGTTTGTCTCAGTGATTCAGAGCAAACAACAGGTAAGCTCAGCCCAGTCCAGATGTTGTTATCTCTCGGGTCATTGTGTAACAGTCAGTTCAATTAAACAGGTAGGTATGTGATTGTAAAGATGTGGCTGTGTGATTATCACAGTGATACAGACTCTTGGATAGCCCACCACCAACCAGGCATGGAGGCTTTTTACATTCCTCCCTTCCAGGTGCTGAACACAGCAATGTGACTGGGACATCATCCACGTCAGCCACTTAGCGTCCGCCTCCAGGCCCAGTCAGGGATGCACTATCGGGTGTTCCACCACCGAGGAGAGGGGTTTGGAGGGACTGAAACCAGTCAGACCAGCCTGGCTTGAATGAATCCTGAATCCCTGCCCACCTGATTAGAGGTCTCACCCAGCCAGCCAGGATGTAATGACAGAATTATGTTCTTGCCACTTCCCGTCTGCCCCGGCTGGGCTTATAGTCACGCTAGCCTGGCACAGTATGTCATTAGCTCCCCAACTGTAGCCCAACGAGAGGCAGCAGCTCTGTCATTTTACATCTAAATCACAGGGCTCTCTGGAGATCACAGCAATGCTAAATCGCTCATGTAACCGCCTACCCCACGCTCACTTAGTATGCAGAGCTTATATATACTATATTAACACTGCAGAATTACTGTGACATTGATGGAACAGAGGCGAAGAGATGTCAACTAGGCAAAACTGTTATTCTGGATGATATTGACCTACTGTGATCATTCCATCTAACTGTGATTGTAAAAATATATTGCTAATAATATTAGAATGATTTTTAGATGATTTATGGTTAACATCACAGGGATGATTAACAGGCCAGCTCAGCATCCATCAGAGCTCCAACTAATCTGCTGTGATTAGTCTAAGCCTTCTACGCCAGGTTTGGGAAGGAAGGACTGAGTGATGAGAAACTATTCTCCACTCAAGAGTTTTGCTTATTTGTTTGGAATTGCTTGTCAAACGTGTAATTACACTGCCATTGGTTTGGATCCTCCCTATGATACAAAACTGTCGTCACACGAGTCGCAGACATGCAGGATTCCTTCAATAATGTACATAGGCTCCCATGCAGCTTTTTTTACGAGTCCTCACCTCCTGAGGCCGAGTCAAGACCGAGTACAAATGCATATGACACCGAGACAAGACTGAGACACTCAATATATTGTCCGAGACCGTGACAGGTCTCGAGTACTACAACACCGACTGCAACGTAATCAGAATCCTGCTATACAGATGTAGGATCTTAATTTGAGCCAGTTTGCTACAACAGGAAAATAATCCTACACCAACAGGACATTTTTATTATTATAATAATTAACTGGTATTGTGTAGGGGTTTGATACATTTTTAAGGGTAAATCAAGTCTAAAATGTCAATTCATTTAAGCATCAGCTGTCAGAGCAGCCGACCGATCATTGCACCTGTACATAGCCCATCAGTAAATAGCCCACCCAACTACCTCATTGCCAGATTGTTATTTATTTCTTTGCTCCTTTGCACCTCAGTATCTCTACTTGCACATTCACATTCACTTGCCTTCGGAAAGTATGCAGACAGAGTTTTTCCACACTTTGTTAGGTCACAGCCTTATTCTAAAATTGATGCAATAGTTTTTTTCCTCATCGATCCACATTCAATACCCCGTAATGACATAGCAAAAAAAACACACAAAAATGAAATATTACATTTACATAAGTGTTCAGACCCTTTACTCAATACTTTGTTGAAGCACCTTTGGCAGCGATAACAGCCTTGAATCTTCTTGGGTATGACGCTACAAGCTTGGCACATCTGTTTTTGGGGAGTATCTCCCATTCTTCTCTGCAGATCCTCTCAAGATCTGTCATGTTGGATTGGGAGCGTTGCTGCAAAGCTATTCAGAAATGTAAGATCAGGTTCATGTCCAGGCTCTGGTTGGGCCACTCATGGACATTCAGAGAGTTGTCCCGAAGCCACTCCTTCGCTGTCTTGACGGTGTGCTAAGGGCCATTGTCCTGTTGGAAGATGGAGGTCCTGAGCGCTCTGGAGCAGGTTTTCACCAAGGATCTTTTTGAACTTTGCTCTGTTCATCTTTGCCTCGATCCTGACTAGTATCCCAATCCCTGCCACTGAAAAACATCCCCACAGCATGATGCTGCCACCACCATGCTTTACCGTAGGGATGATGCCAGGTTTCCTCCAGATGTGACGCTTGGCATTCAGGCCAAAGAGTTCAATCCTGGTTTCATCTGACCAGAGAATCTGGTTTCTCATGGTTTGAGAGTCTTTAGGTGCCTTTTGGCAAACTCCAAGAGGGCTGTCATGTGCCTTTTACTGAGGAGTGGCTTCCATCTGGCCACTCTACCATAAAGGCCTGATTGGTGGAGTACTGCAGAGAGGGTTCTCCTTCTGGAAGATTCTCCCATCCCCACAGAGGGACTCTGGAGCTCGTTCAGAGTGACCATTAGGTTCTTAGTCACCTCTCTGACCAAGGCCCTTCTCCCCCGATTGCTCTGTTTGGCCGGGCGGCCAGTTCTAGGAAGAGGCTTGGTGGTTCCAAACTTCTTCCATTTAACAATGATGGAGGCCACTCTGTTCTTGGAGGCCTTCAATGTATTTTTTATTTTTTTAAATGGACCTTTATTTAACCATGTAGGCAAGTTGAGAACAAGTTCTCATTTACAACTGCAACCTGGCAAAAAATAAAAATAAAGCAAAGCAGTGCAGTGCAACAAAAACAACAACACAGAGTTACAAATAAACAAACGTACAGTCAATAACACAATAGAAAAGATAAATAGAAAAAGCTATGTACAGTGTGTGCAAATGTAGAAGAGTAAGGAGGTAAGCAATAATTAGGCCATATAGGCAAAATAATTATAATCTAGCATTAATATTGGAGTGATAGATGTGCAGATGATGATGTGCAATTAGAGATACTGGGGTGCAAAAGCGCAAGAGGGTAAGTAATAATATGGGGATGAGGTAGTTGTGTGTGCTATTTACAGATTGGCTGTGTACAGGTACAGTGATCGGTAAGCTGCTCTGACAGCTGATGCTTAAAGTTAGAGAGGGAGATTTTTGCAAATCGTTGCAGTCATTGGCAGCAGAGAACTGGAAGTAAAGGCGGCCAAATGAAGTGTTGCCTTTGGGGATGACCAGTGCAATATACCTGCTGGAGCGCGTGCTATGGGTGCCTGTTGCTATGGGAACCAGTGAGCTGAGATATGGCGGGGCTTTACCTAGCAAAGACTTATAGATTACCTGGAGCCAGTGGGTTTGGAGACGAATATGAAGCGAGGGCCAGCCAACGAGAGCATACAGGTCGCAGTGGTGGGCAGTATATGGGGCTTTGGTGACAAAACTAATGGCACTGTGATAGACTACATCCAGTTTGCTGAGTAGAGTGTAGGAGGCAGGATAGTCAGTTTTACGAGGGTATGTTTGGTAGCATGAGTGAAGGAGGCATTCTTGCGACATAGGAAGCCGATTCTAGATTTAATTTTGGATTGGAAATGCTTAATGTGAGTCTGGAAGGAGAGTTTACAGTCTAACCAGACACCTAGGTATTTGTAGTTGTCCACATATTCTAGGTCAGAACCATCCAGAGTAGTGATGCTAGTCGGGTGGGAGGGTGCGGGCAACAATCTGTTAAAGAGCATGCACTTAGTTTTACTAGCATTTCAAAGCAGTTGGAGGCCACGGAAGGAGTGTTGTATGGCGTTGAAGCTCGTTTGGAGGTTTGTTAGCACAGTGTCCAAAGAAGGGCCAGATGTATACAGAATGGTGTCGTCTGCATAGAGGTGGATCAGAGAATCATCAGCAGCAAGAGCGACATCATTGACATATACAGAGAAAAGCGTCGGCCCGGTAATTGAACCCTGTGGCACCCCCATAGAGACTGCCAGAGGTCCGGACAACAGGCCCTCCGATTTGACACACTGAACTCTGTCTTAGAAGTAGTTGGTGAACCAGCCGATGAAGATACGTAGTTGCACAATATTGTCTTTTATCGATGGCGGTTATGATATTGTTTAGGACCTTGAGCCTGGCTGAGGTGCACCCATGACCAGCTCGGAAACCAGATTGCATAGCGGAGAAGGTACGGTGGGATTCTAAATGGTTGGTGATCTGTTTATTAACTTGGCTTTCGAAAGATTTTTGAAAGGCAGGGCAGGATGATATAGGTCTATAACAGTTTGGGTCCAGAGTGTCTCCCCCTTTGAAGAGGGGGATTGCTGCAGAGGGGGCTGAGATGCTGGCCGGGGTAGGGTTAGGCAGGTGGAAAGCATGGCCAGCCCTAGAAAAATGCTTATTTTCACAGATTTCTCGGTGGTGACAGTGTTTCCTAGCCTCAGTGCAGTGGGCAGCAGTTTCCCAAAACAGTTTGGAATTAGTGCTACAGGAAGCAAATTTCTGTTTGAAAAAGCTAGCCTTAGCTTTCCTAACTGACTGAGTATATTGGTTCCTGACTTCCCTAAAAGGTTGCGTATCGCAGGGGCTATTCGATGCTAATGCAGAACGCCACAGGATGTTTTTGTGCTGGTCAAGGGTAGTCAAGTCTGGTGTAAACAAGGGCTAAATCTGTTCTTAGTTCTACATTTTTTGAATGGGGCATGCTTATTTTAGATGGATAGGAAAGCACTTTTGAAGAGCAGCCAGGAAGAATCTACTGATGGAATGAGGTCAATATCCTTCCAGGATACCCGGGCCAGGTCGATTAGAAAGTTCTGTTCGCTGAAGTGTTTTAGGGAGCGTTTGACAGTGATGAGGGTGGTCGTTTGACCGCAGACCCATTACGCACGCAGGCAATGAGGCAGTGATCGCTGAGATCCTGGTTGAAGACAGCAGAGGTGTATTTAGAGGGCAAGTTGGTCAGGATGACATCTAAGAGGGTGCTCATTGTTACGGATTTAGGGTTGTACCTGGTAGGTTTCTTGATAATTTTTGTGAGATTGAGTGCAGCTATCTATCTTAGGTCACCTAACAGTACGAACTCTGAAGATAGATGGGGTGCGATCAATTCACATATGGTGTCCAGGGCACAGCTGGAGGCTGTGTAGCAGTCATTTTTTGGTACCCTTCCCCAGATTTGTGCCTCAACACAATCCTGTCTCGGCACTCTACGGACAATTCCTCCTACCTCATTGCTTGGTTTTTGCTCTGACATGCACTGTCAACTGTGGGACATTATATACAGTGTCTTGCGAAAGTATTCGGCCCCCTTGAACTTTGCAACCTTTTGCCACATTTCAGGCTTCAAACATAAAGATGTAAAACTGTATTTTTTGTGTAAGAATCAACAACAAGTGGGACACAATCATGAAGTGGACCGACATTTATTGGATATTTCAAACTTTTTTAACAAATAAAAAACGGAAAAATTGGGCGTGCAAAATTATTCAGCCCCCTTAAGTTAATACTTTGTAGCGCCACCTTTTGCTGCGATTACAGCTGTAAGTCGCTTGGGGTATGTCTCTATCAGTTTTGCACATCGAGAGACTGACATTTTTTCCCATTCCTCCTTGCAAAACAGCTCGAGCTCAGTGAGGTTGGATGGAGAGCATTTGTGAACAGCAGTTTTCAGTTCTTTCCAAAGATTCTCGATTGGATTCAGGTCTGGACTTTGACTTGGCCATTCTAACACCTGGATATGTTTATTTTTGAACCATTCCATTGTATATTTTGCTTTATGTTTTGGATCATTGTCTTGTTGGAAGACAAATCTCCGTCCCAGTCTCAGGTCTTTTGCAGACTCCATCAGGTTTTCTTCCAGAATGGTCCTATATTTGGCTCCATCCATCTTCCCATCAATTTTAACCATCTTCCCTGTCCCTGCTGAAGAAAAGCAGGCCCAAACCATGATGCTGCCACCACCATGTTTGACAGTGGGGATGGTGTGTTCAGGGTGATGAGCTGTGTTGCTTTTACGCCAAACATAACGTTTTGCATTGTTGCCAAAAAGTTCAATTTTGGTTTCATCTGACCAGAGCACCTTCTTCCACATGTTTGGTGTGTCTCCCAGGTGGCTTGTGGTAAACTTTAAACAACACTTTTTATGAATATCTTTAAGAAATGGCTTTCTTCTTGCCACTCTTCCATAAAGGCCAGATTTGTGCTATAAACGACTGATTGTTGTCCTATGGACAGAGTCTCCCACCTCAGCTGTAGATCTCTGCAGTTCATCCAGAGTGATCATGGGCCTCTTGGCTGCATCTCTGATCAGTCTTCTCCTTGTATGAGCTGAAAGTTTAGAGGGATGGCCAGGTCTTGGTAGATTTGCAGTGGTCTGATACTCCTTCCATTTCAATATTATCGCTTGCACGGTGCTCCTTGGGATGTTTAAAGCTTGGGAAATCTTTTTGTATCCAAATCCGGCTTTAAACTTCTTCACAACAGTATCTCGGACCTGCCTGGTGTGTTCCTTGTTCTTCATGATGCTCTCTGCGCTTTTAACGGACCTCTGAGACTATCACAGTGCAGGTGCATTTATACGGAGACTTGATTACACACAGGTGGATTGTATTTATCATCATTAGTCATTTAGGTCAACATTGGATCATTCAGAGATCCTCACTGAACTTCTGGAGAGAGTTTGCTGCACTGAAAGTAAAGGGGCTGAATAATTTTGCACGCCCAATTTTTCAGTTTTTGATTTGTTAAAAAAGTTTGAAATATCCAATAAATGTCGTTCCACTTCATGATTGTGTCCCACTTGTTGTTGATTCTTCACAAATAAATACAGTTTTATATCTTTATGTTTGAAGCCTTAAATGTGGCAAAAGGTCGCAAAGTTCAAGGGGGCCGAATACTTTCGCAAGGCACTGTATTGTAGACAGGTGAATGTCTTTCCAAATCATGTCCAATCATTTGAATTTACCACAGGTATACTCCAATCAAGTTGTAGAAATATGTCAAGGATGATCAATGGAAACAGGCTGCACCTGAGCTCAATTTTGATTCTCATAGCAAATGGTCTGAATACTTATGTAAATAAGGTATTTCTGTTTTTTATATGTAATACATTTGGAATAATTTCTAATAACCTGTTTTTGCTTCGTCATTATGGGCTTTTGTGTGTAGATTGCATTTAAAAAAATCTATTTTAGAACAAGGCTGTAACGTAAAACGATTGGGAAAAGGTCAAGGGGTCTGAATACTTTCCGAATGCACTGTATAGTGTATCTTTTATAGCCTTTAATATGTTCACTCTGTTGGCTTCATAGGACGAACATACATACAATACTATGCTTGGAGCTTTCAAGAGCTACTTCAACATTTTGCTTCATATCTCTGTCATAATAGTAAATATACAGGTATATGTTGTTAATTTGATCACTGTTGTCGCTGAGAATTTTCCTGCGCTGCAGGAAATTTGACTGAACCTCCTGATTTGGTCTCGACTATGACGTAGAAATACATCTTAACTATAGACTACTGTAGCCTATCAAAATGTATTTATTGTTAGAAAGTATGAACTATTTAAAAATATATATATATTTATCTAATCTTCCTGCTGCAGAATTGTTTTACAAAACAACTGTCAAATTAAGATTTTACATCTGTATGGCTCCTTTTTTCTTACATTATTTGCTTTACTTTAGTTGAAGGTCCATGCTACAGTTGGTGACATAAGCTAATAATGAAGGTGCAGGGCCTGATTATACAATATACATTTATTTCATTTTTTTTATATCAAGAACATGACCTCTTCCACTAAGATTCGTGTCAGCTTAACTTTGCCCTTTAGTGAGGCATGTTGTGTAAGTAAGGGCCACAACATGAATAATGTTGGTGTTTGCGAGGCAGGCAGGCTGGTCTGAGTGTAAAGCTAACTGGAGCAGGAGAATGGCGCTGTTCGGCGAGGTTCACGGCTGTTATTCTTACAGGCGATGAGCGTGAAAGGAATTAATGCCATCTGACAGTTCTGGAGCAAGAAGAGGAGGGCTGGACGGAAAAGGAGGAGAGCGAGAGGAGAACGAGAGAGAGGAGAGGGGGTGTGAGAAGAAAGAGAGGAGGTATGGATGGATGGAGAAGAGTAAAGGAGGAAAGTACATTGGGGAAGTGTTGGATGAGGGAGACAATGAAAGAGGGAATTAGCTAGATATGGAGAAAGCAAGGATGAGCAAGATGGGGGAAGAGAGAGCATAAGCTAGAGAGGGGGAGGGAGCAGGAATGAACTAGATACTGTAGGAACCACCACTGTTCACCACCACAAAGAATGTCATATGGGCTCTATAGATGTTATCATGAAGACACATGAAAACTAGACTGGAATGTAACTCCAATGCATGCTGTCTTAACAGGCACGTTTGAAATGCTCTGAGACACTTCAACTCTGACATTTTATCACAGTCAAGCAAATCCAGTGTGGCTAGTATGTGTGATTTAGCTGAGGCCAAATTGAAAATTACTAGCCGGTCATTCTGGAATTGAGCCTCTAAGAGGATTCCTATGATAAGTCCCCAGGTGGGGTCAGTCTAAGAGATTTCTAACTGAGGTGAACATGGTCATTCATAGAATGCTGGGAATACACGTAGGGCTGAACACTGAAGATGGAGAAAAAGTGGAAAGAACTATGGGTGAGGGATAGGCAGACTGAGAATAGAGGGGCAAAACAGATTCCTAATGCTAATGAGGATTATAGAGACAGAGAAAAGAGACATGGCAGGTGAGGGAGAGACCAAGTGAGAGAAAAGAGACATGGCAGGTGAGGGAGAGACCGAGTGAGAGAAAAGAGACATGGCAGGTGAGGGAGGGAGAGACCGAGTGAGAGAAAAGAGACATGGCAGGTGAGGGAGGGAGAGACCGAGTGAGAGAAAAGAGACATGGCAGGTGAGGGAGGGAGAGACCGAGTGAGAGAAAAGAGACATGGCAGGTGAGGGAGAGACCGAGTGAGAGAAAAGAGACATGGCAGGTGAGGGAGGGAGAGACCGAGTGAGAGAAAAGAGACATGGCAGGTGAGGGAGGGAGAGACTGAGTGAGAGAAAAGAGACATGGCAGGTGAGGGAGAGACCGAGTGAGAGAAAAGAGACATGATGGAAGGTGAGTGAAGGATAGACAGAGAGAGAAGAGGGACAGGAAAGCGAGCAAAACAGATAGAAAGAGAGGAGAGGGACAGGGAAGCGAGGGAGGATCACACTGTAATTTGGCAGGCTCCAGGACCACAGTCCACAGCAGACTCCTTTTATAGGAGGAGTAGCAGACAGAGATCTGCAGCCTTCTGTCTGTGAAACCTGTCATTATCATGTTGGCTGAGAGAAGAAAACAACGTCTTGATGTCTCATCCTTAAAAACACACAAACCCCTCTGCTCCTGAACTCCAGACAGCCCAAATGCTTGATGTCGAGACTATCTCTGTTTTTTAGTGGTTTGAGTCGGGGGCCTTGCTTTATTTATAGAACACGGTATTGTTGGCCTAACCCTACTGAATGTGGTGTAGGTAAGGATCAAGACTAGTCCAGCCTGGTTTAACATATAGAAATTGAACCATCAGAAAATGGTTTATCACATCATGGGGAAGACAATAGCTTTCCATATATTTTTACCAATCATAAACCTCCAAAGCCACACATTTAGTGAGGTGATATTATTTTATACTAGTGATACTATTCCCTATAATAGAGACAGCAATGCTCCTCTCTGAAATAAGCAGTGTGTGTTGTTTGATCCAAGGCTTGTGGTAAAAGCCTGACTAAATTCCCTCAAACACTGTGTCTGTGAGCTGGGCTCATTCCCTGTCATCATCTGTCTCTCTAGCACGGTATACCTGTCTGCTGTAGGGGATCATAGGTTCTGTCTCTAGCACGGTATACCTGTCTGCTGTAGGTTATGATAGGTTCTGTCTCTAGCACGGTATACCTGTCTGCTGTAGGTTATGATAGGTTCTGTCTCTAGCACGGTATACCTGTCTGCTGTAGGGGATCATAGGTTCTGTCTCTAGCAAGGTATACCTGTCTGCTGTAGGTTATCATAGGTTCTGTCTCTAGCAAGGTATACCTGTCTGCTGTAGGTTATGATAGGTTCTGTCTCTAGCACGGTATACCTGTCTGCTGTAGGGGATCATAGGTTCTGTCTCTAGCACGGTATACCTGTCTGCTGTAGGGGATCATAGGTTCTGTCTCTAGCACGGTATACCTGTCTGCTGTAGGGGATCATAGGTTCTGTCTCTAGCACGGTATACCTGTCTGCTGTAGGTTATGATAGGTTCTGTCTCTAGCACGGTATACCTGTCTGCTGTAGGTTATCATAGGTTCTGTCTCTAGCACGGTATACCTGTCTGCTGTAGGTTATCATAGGTTCTGTCTCTAGCAAGGTATACCTGTCTGCTGTACATTTACATTACATTTACATTTAAGTCATTTAGCAGAAGCTCTTATCCAGAGCGACTTACAAATTGGTGCATTCACCTTATGACATCCAGTAGAACAGTCACTTTACAATTGTGCATCTAAATCTTAAAGGGGGGGGTGAGAAGGATTGCTTATCCTATCCTAGGTATTCCTTAAAGAGGTGGGGTTTCAGGTGTCTCCGGAAGGTGGTGATTGACTCCGCTGTCCTGGCGTCGTGAGGGAGTTTGTTCCACCATTGGGGGGCCAGAGCAGCGAACAGTTTTGACTGGGCTGAGCGGGAACTGTACTTCCTCAGTGGTAGGGAGGCGAGCAGGCCAGAGGTGGATGAACGCAGTGCCCTTGTTTGGGTGTAGGGCCTGATCAGAGCTTGGAGGTACTGAGGTGCCGTTCCCCTCACAGCTCCGTAGGCAAGCACCATGGTCTTGTAGCGGATGCGAGCTTCAACTGGAAGCCAGTGGAGAGAGCGGAGGAGCGGGGTGACGTGAGAGAACTTGGGAAGGTTGAACACCAGACGGGCTGCGGCCTTCTGGATGAGTTGTAGGGATTAATGGCACAGACAGGGAGCCCAGCCAACAGCGAGTTGCAGTAATCCAGACGGGAGATGACAAGTGCCTGGATTAGGACCTGCGCCGCTTCCTGCGTGAGGCAGGGTCGTACTCTGCAGATGTTGTAGAGCATGAACCTACAGGAACGGGCCACCGCCTTGATGTTAGTTGAGAACGACAGGGTGTTGTCCAGGATCACGCCAAGGTTCTTAGCGCTCTGGGAGGAGGACACAATGGAGTTGTCAACCGTGATGGCGAGATCATGGAACGGGCAGTCCTTCCCCGGGAGGAAGAGCAGCTCCGTCTTGCCGAGGTTCAGCTTGAGGTGGTGATCCGTCATCCACACTGATATGTCTTCCAGACATGCAGAGATGCGATTCGCCACCTGGTCATCAGAAGGGGGAAAGGAGAAGATTAATTGTGTGTCGTCTGCATAGCAATGATAGGAGAGACCATGTGAGGTTATGACAGAGCCAAGTGACTTGGTGTATAGCGAGAATAGGAGAGGGCCTAGAACAGAGCCCTGGGGGACACCAGTGGTGAGAGCGCGTGGTGAGGAGACAGATTCTCGCCACGCCACCTGGTAGGAGCGACCTGTCAGGTAGGACGCAATCCAAGCGTGGGCCGCGCCGGAGATGCCCAACTCGGAGATGGTGGAGAGGAGGATCTGATGGTTCACAGTATCGAAGGCAGCCGATAGGTCTAGAAGGATGAGAGCAGATGAGAGAGAGTTAGCTTTAGCAGTGCGGAGCGCCTCCGTGATACAGAGAAGAGCAGTCTCAGTTGAATGACTAGTCTTGAAACCTGACTGATTTGGATCAAGAAGGTCATTCAGAGAGAGATAGCGGGAGAGCTGGCCAAGGACGGCACGTTCAAGAGTTTTGGAGAGAAAAGAAAGAAGTGATACTGGTCTGTAGTTGTTGACATCGGAGGGATCGAGTGTAGGTTTTTTCAGAAGGGGTGCAACTCTCGCTCTCTTGAAGACGGAAGGGACGTAGCCAGCGGTCAGGGATGAGTTGATGAGAGAGGTGAGGTAAGGGAGAAGGTCTCCGGAAATGGTCTGGAGAAGAGAGGAGGGGATAGGGTCAAGCGGGCAGGTTGTTGGGCGGCCGGCCGTCACAAGACGCGAGATTTCATCTGGAGAGAGAGGGGAGAAAGAGGTCAGAGCACAGGGTAGGGCAGTGTGAGCAGAACCAGCGGTGCCGTTTGACTTAGCAAACGAAGATCGGATGTCGTCGACCTTCTTTTCAAAATGGTTGACGAAGTCATCTGCAGAGAGGGAGGAGGGGGAGGGGAGGAGGATTCAGGAGGGAGGAGAAGGTGGCAAAGAGCTTCCTAGGGTTAGAGGCAGCTGCTTGGAATTTAGAGTGGTAGAAAATGGCTTTAGCAGCAGAGACAGAGGAGGAAAATGTAGAGAGGAGGGAGTGAAAGGATGCCAGGTCCGCAGGGAGGTGAGTTTTCCTCCATTTCCGCTCGGCTGCCTGGAGCCCTGTTCTGTGAGCTCGCAATGAGTCGTCGAGCCACGGAGCGGGAGGGGAGGACCGAGCCGGCCTGGAGGATAGGGGACATAGAGAGTCAAAGGATGCAGAAAGGGAGGAGAGGAGGGTTGAGGAGGCAGAATCAGGAGATAGGTTGGAGAAGGTTTGAGATGATAGGATGGAAGAGGAGAGAGTAGCGGGGGAGAGAAAGCGAAGGTTGGGACGGCGCGATACCATCCGAGTAGGGGCAGTGTGGGAGGTGTTGGATGAGAGCGAGAGGGAAAAGGATACAAGGTAGTGGTCGGAGACTTGGAGGGGAGTTGCAATGAGGTTAGTGGAAGAACAGCATCTAGTAAAGATGAGGTCGAGCGTATTGCCTGCCTTGTGAGTAGGGGGGGAAGGTGAGAGGGTGAGGTCAAAAGAGGAGAGGAGTGGAAAGAAGGAGGCAGAGAGGAATGAGTCAAAGGTAGACGTGGGGAGGTTAAAGTCGCCCAGCACTGTGAGAGGTGAGCCGTCCTCAGGAAAGGAGCTTATCAAGGCATCAAGCTCATTGATGAACTCTCCGAGGAACCTGGAGGGCGATAAATGATAAGGATGTTAACCTTGAAAGGGCTGGTAACTGTGACAGCATGGAATTCAAAGGAGGCGATAGACAGATGGGTAAGGGGAGAAAGAGAGAATGACCACTTGGGAGAGATGAGGATCCCGGTGCCACCACCCCGCTGACCAGAAGCTCTCGGGGTGTGCGAGAACACGTGGGCGGACGAAGAGAGAGCAGTAGGAGTAGCAGTGTTGTCTGTGGTGATCCATGTTTCCGTCAGTGCCAAGAAGTCGAGGGACTGGAGGGAGGCATAGGCTGAGATGAACTCTGCCTTGTTGGCCGCAGATCGGCAGTTCCAGAGGCTACCGGAGACCTGGAACTCCACGTGGGTCGTGCGCGCTGGGACCACCAGATTAGGGTGGCCGCGGCCACGCGGTGTGGAGCGTTTGTATGGTCTGTGCAGAGAGGAGAGAACAAGGATAGACAGACACATAGTTGACAGGCTACAGAAGAGGCTACGCTAATGCAAAGGAGATTGGAATGACAAGTGGACTACACGTCTCGAATGTTCAGAAAGTTAAGCTTACGTAGCATGAATCTTATTGACTAAAATGATACAGTACTGCTGAAGTAGGCTAGCTGGCAGTGGCTGCGTTGTTGACACTACACTAATCAAGTCGTTCCGTTGAGTGTAATAGTTTCTGCAGTGCTGCTATTCGGGGGCTAGCTGGCTAGCTAGCAGTGTTGTTTACGTTACGTTGAGTTAAAAGAACGACAATAGCTGGCTAGCTAACCTAGAAAATCGCTCTAGACTACACAATTATCTTTGAAACAAAGACGGCTATGTAGCTAGCTACGATCAAACAAATCAAACCGTTGTACTGTAATGAAATGAAATGAAAATGTGATACTACCTGTGAATGCGACCGGGTTGTTGAGTCCTATTCGGTAGACGTTGGCTAGCTGTTGGCTAGCTAGCAGAGTCTCCTACGTTAAGGACGACAAATAGCTGGCTAGCTAACCTCGGTAAATTAAGATAATCACTCTAAGACTACACACTCTAAACTACACAATTATCTTGGATACGAAGACAGCAAAGACAGCTATGTAGCTAGCTAACACTACACTAATCAAGTCGTTCAGTTGAGTGTAATAGTTTCTACGGTGCTGCTAATCGGTAGACGGTGGACGTTTGCTAGCAGGCTAGCTGGCTAGCTGCTGGGCAAATAGCAGTGAAGACTACGTTAGGACGACGAAATACGATAATTATGCAATTATCTTTGATACAAAGACGGCTATGTAGCTAGCTTATCATAGGTTCTGTCTCTAGCAAGGTATACCTGTCTGCTGTAGGGGATCATAGGTTCTGTCTCTAGCACGGTATACCTGTCTGCTGTAGGGGATCATAGGTTCTGTCTCTAGCACGGTATACCTGTCTGCTGTAGGTTATGATAGGTTCTGTCTCTAGCACGGTATACCTGTCTGCTGTAGGTTATCATAGGTTCTGTCTCTAGCACGGTATACCTGTCTGCTGTAGGTTATCATAGGTTCTGTCTCTAGCACGGTATACCTGTCTGCTGTAGGTTATGATAGGTTCTGTCTCTAGCACGGTATACCTGTCTGCTGTAGGGGATCATAGGTTCTGTCTCTAGCACGGTATACCTGTCTGCTGTAGGTTATCATAGGTTCTGTCTCTAGCAAGGTATACCTGTCTGCTGTAGGGGATCATAGGTTCTGTCTCTAGCACGGTATACCTGTCTGCTGTAGGGGATCATAGGTTCTGTCTCTAGCACGGTATACCTGTCTGCTGTAGGTTATGATAGGTTCTGTCTCTAGCACGGTATACCTGTCTGCTGTAGGGGATCATAGGTTCTGTCTCTAGCACGGTATACCTGTCTGCTGTAGGTTATCATAGGTTCTGTCTCTAGCAAGGTATACCTGTCTGCTGTAGGTTATCATAGGTTCTGTCTCTAGCAAGGTATACCTGTCTGCTGTAGGTTATCATAGGTTCTGTCTATAGCACGGTATACCTGTCTGCTGTAGGGGATCATAGGTTCTGTCTCTAGCACGGTATACCTGTCTGCTGTAGGGGATCATAGGTTCTGTCTCTAGCACGGTATACCTGTCTGCTGTAGGGGATCATAGGTTCTGTCTCTAGCACGGTATACCTGTCTGCTGTAGGTTATCATAGGTTCTGTCTCTAGCAAGGTATACCTGTCTGCTGTAGGTTATCATAGGTTCTGTCTCTAGCACGGTATACCTGTCTGCTGTAGGGGATCATAGGTTCTGTCTCTAGCACGGTATACCTGTCTGCTGTAGGGGATCATAGGTTCTGTCTCTAGCAAGGTATACCTGTCTGCTGTAGGTTATCATAGGTTCTGTCTCCAGCACGGTATACCTGTCTGCTGTAGGTTATCATAGGTTCTGTCTCTAGCAAGGTATACCTGTCTGCTGTAGGGGATCATAGGTGGAAGAGATTGTATAATGGTGGTGCCTATTCATGTCTTTGTTTGTATAAGAGCAAGTTGGTTCACGTTGGAGTTATCTGTCTCTTGGTCCACTAAGTGAGTGAGTGGACCTGAGATGGCTCACTAGTTTTTGTTGTCTCCCTCTGCTGGTGAATCCTCTGAAGTCTGGTCATGTTGAGGCTGTAAAGACCAACCCCCGTGTTGGTTTCCCCGCAGCGCTAAAGGGCCCTAACCTCTCTTCCTCTGCTTACGTAATATGACATCATGTGTTGGGTTCCCTGCAGCGCTAAATGGCCCTCCCTCTCTTCCTCTGCTTACGTAATATGACATCATGTGTTGGGTTCCCTGCAGCGCTAAAGGGCCCTAACCTCTCTTCCTCTGCTTACGTAATATGACATCATGTGTTGGGTTCCCTGCAGCGCTAAAGGGCCCTAACCTCTCTTCCTCTGCTTACGTAATATGACATCATGTGTTGGGTTCCCTGCAGCGCTAAAGGGCCCTAACCTCTCTTCCTCTGCTTACGTAATATGACATCATGTGTTGGGTTCCCTGCAGCGCTAAATGGCCCTCCCTCTCTTCTTCTGCTTTCGTAATATGACATCGTGTGTTGGGTTCCCTGCAGCGCTAAAGGGCCCTAACCTCTCTTCCTCTGCTTACGTAATATGACATCATGTGTTGGGTTCCCTGCAGCGCTAAAGGGCCCTAACCTCTCTTCCTCTGCTTACGTAATATGACATCATGTGTTGGGTTCCCTGCAGCGCTAAATGGCCCTACCTCTCTTCTTCTGCTTTCGTAATATGACATCGTGTGTTGGGTTCCCTGCAGCGCTAAATGGCCCTTCCTCTCTTCTTCTGCTTTCGTAATATGACATTGTGTGTTGGGTTCCCTGCAAAGCTAAATGGCCCTTCCTCTCTCTCTTCTTCTGCTTTCGTAATATGACATCGTGTGTTGGGTTCCCTGCAGCGCTAAATGGCCCTCCCTCTCTTCTTCTGCTTTCGTAATATGACATCATGTGTTGGGTTCCCTGCAGTGCTAAATGGCCCTCCCTCTCTTCTTCTGCTTTCGTAATATGACATCATGTGTTGGGTTCCCTGAAGCGCTAAATGGCCCTTCCCTCTTCTCCTCGGCTTACGTAATATAACATCATGTGTTGGGTTCCCTGAAGCGCTAAATGGCCCTTCCTTCTTCTCCTCTGCTTACGTAATATAACATCATGTTGTTGTTGTTTTTACTGTGTTTAGGGTTGCCACCCGAAAACAGATTTTGTTTCCCAGGTTATTTAATAGGCACTCGCACTAACCATTTATGTTTTTACGGAACTATCTCCATAGTTCTGTAACAGGATATGAATGTCTATCACTCAATACTGTTTAGTATTGCAGTGTTCCTAAAGCCAGTGTGTTATCACTTAACTTGCGTTAGCTGGAATTACACTGATAAATAATGTGTGCGTTTCACCACCCCTGAATTACTGCCAGCTGGACACTGTGGAATGTGTGTGTGTGTGTGTGTGTGTGTGTGTGTGTGTGTGTGTGTGTGTGTGTGTGTGTGTGTGTGTGTGTGTGTGTGTGTGTGTGTGTGTGTGTGTGTGTGTGTGTGTGTGTGTGTGTGTGTGTGTGTGTGTGTGTGAGTGTGTGTGAGTGTGGGTGCGTGCGTGCGTGTGTGCGTGTGTGTATGCGTGTGTGCGTGCGTGCGTGCGTGCGTGTGTGTGTGACAAGCCTTCTTCTACTGTATGTTCTGTAAGGGCCCAACTGGCTAGGAAGTTAGGGGTAGTGTATCTTCATCCATTACTTGTATGACACAAAATGGTTGTCTATGACTTTACTGGTCGAAACAGAGAGTTTTGTTGGCAGTAGTTTTTAAATTCACAAAGTTCTGTTCTGTAAAAGGTAATGTGTTCTATGATTGATTTGATATTTTGCTTGGGATGAAACAGAATATATTGAAGATATTTGTGTAAGTCTTGTTAAATGGATGATGAATGGATTCTAAAGATGCTCTGTTTTAGGTATCAGTGTTTTTAATGTTTATTAGTGTTGACACTGACCAGTTCAGTTCAGTTTGAAATACCCTCAGGAAGTGCAGGGCAAAATCAGGCTCATTGATCTATGTCATCAGTGCCCTCAAAGCTCATTATGAAGCTGAGGACGCTGGGACTTGGGCGCTGGGACACTTCCCTCTGCAACTGGATCATGAACTTCCTGATGGGCCGCCCCAAGGTGGTAAGGGTAGGTAACAACACATCCGCCACGCTGATCCTCAACATGGGGGCCCCTCAGGGGTGCATGCTCATTCCCCTCATGTATTCCCTGTTCACTCATGACTGCATGGCCAGGCACGACTAACACCATCATCAAGTTTGTTGATGACACAACAGTGGTAGGTCTGATCACCGACACCGATGAGACAGCCTATAGGGAGGAGGTCAGAGACCTGACCATGTGGTGCAAGGACATCAACCTCTCCCTCAATGTGATCAAGACAAAGGAGATGAAGACCGAGCACGCCCCCGTCAATGTAGTGGAGCAGATTGAGAGCTTCACGTTCCTTGGCGTCCACATCACCAACAAATTAACCTCGTCCAAGCACACCAAAACAGTCGTGAAGAGGACACGACAAAACCTATTCCCCCTCAGGAGACCGAAAAGTTTTGGCATGGGTCCTTAGATCCTCAAAAGGTTTTACAACTGCACCATCGAGAGCATCCTGACAGGTTGCATCACTGCCTGGTATGGCAACTGCTCGGCCTCCGACCGCAAGGCACCACAGAGGGTAGTGTGTACGGACCAGTACATCACCGGGGCCAAGCTTCCTGCCATAAGGACCTCTATATCTGGCGGTGTCAGAGGAAGGCCCTAAAAATGGTCAAAGACTCCAACCACCCTAGTCATAGACTGTTCTCTCTGCTACGGCACAGCAAGCAGTACCAGAGCACCAAGTCTAGGTCCAAGAGGCTTCTAAAAACAGTTTCTACCCCCAAGCCATAAGACTCCTGAACAGCGAATCAAATGGAAACCCGGACTATTTGGATTGCCCCAACCCCCCACCTTCTTCTATGCTGCTGCTACTCTCTATTATTAGAGATTATAAACCTTGAGTGTGGACTGTATACGTATGAAACAACCCCGCTTTAGGCTTGGGCAGTGGCTATGGTAAAGAGGAAAGGAAGCATATGCATAGTCACTTTAATAACTCTACCTTCATGTACATATTACCTCGAATACCTCGACATTACTGTAATCTGGGAGACGGCGAGACTTGTCTCTGGCTACTACAATACTAGAGCAGGTCTGTTGATGGATCATCAATCTGCTATTTTACTACTACTATTACTGATACCAGTACTACTACTACTGTGAACAATGGTCACTATCCGCCCCACCTAAACATGAATGTCTCTGTCCTTGTATTCTGCCTCTCTCTATCAGTCTCTCCCTATCCTCTATGGCATTTGAATGTGTTAAGCCTCTTATATGTGACTTACTGAGGTAGTTCATTAGCATCGACATTGGGGGTGGGCTGTGGGTCGTGAGCCTCTGGGGCTGTGGGAGAGTGAACAAGTGGCTGCGGTATTAGCAGGGTGGAGCTCAGGACGGTGGGCTGAGACCTGACTGGACAGGACATGGGTGACCAGTAGTGTGAGGTCCCCAGGAGAGGAGGGTACAGGGTAGAGAATCATTAGGGTAACAGGGTAACAGTAGAGTACGTGGTCCACTGGTTCAGAACTGGACACTTCATAACATGGCTTCCTGGAGAGGACACTGGAGGGATGAAGGAGGAAAATCCATTGGATGGTAAAAGCAAAAAAAACAAAGACAAAGACAAAATAATTCACTTAGAACTAGTTATGGCAGTACACTATACCAAGAAATTCATTGGTGAACTGTTTGATTGGCTGTATGTTGTAATGTTGCTTTGTGGGTTCATTTTGTGACAATAAATGGTGGATCATTATTGTGAACACATAATTATCATTAATATCTTACACTTGTTAAGCATTATCTAGTGGCTCTGTTTTTTTTCCAGTGCACTGTTCCTGGTTTGCAACCTAGAACTGACACCTTGGTTAACTCTACTTGCCTTCTTTTGACAAAATGACTCGATTAGTTAATGTCAGTGTGTGTTGTCAGCTTGAAACTGTCTGTGTTTATGCTTGAATGTGCACGTTGGTCCTCTGTGGAAAGTGCCAGAGGCAGAGGGAGGGGAGGCTAATTTGGCCACGGGGAGCATTGTTCAACAGCAGAGAAAATAGGACCATCAGTTCCACTCAGATAACCCCTAACCATCATTGGACCTCAAGCCAAGCCGTGACCCCAGGGCTTGAACTCTGTGGTCATGTGACCAGGCAGTAAAGTGACCAGTGGTGTTGGCTTAGGAGCCTATGCTCAGAGAGAGGACAGTCTGTAGACGGAAGAGGTTGTCTGTCAGAGAGAGAGAGAGACAGAGACAGAGACAGAGAGAGAGAAGGACAAGAGTCATGAGGCTCCCATGCCCTGTGGCTTTTCTTTAGCGGAATCTGTGCATGAATGGCGTCCCGGCAAACTGGGAGAAGCATGAAATGGATACATGGGAAGGTAAGAGAGGATGGGAGAGTGAAAGGGGTTGGGTCTATAGCCTTTATGGCCCATACTTTAAGCAACCTTACATCAGCATGTATAAATGAGAGAACAGACTAGCATTTAGTTGAAGGGCTAATCAATGGTTTTGTCAAATCATTTTCTTAGTTTCGTATTTTCTTCTTCGGAAACCCATTATGTAATGATATTGTGACCAGTTTGTCACTTTTGTTGCTGCTGTACTTTCCAAGATATACATATATGTAATACAATAAATGACTTGATAGTTGTCTGTTATATATATATGTTATATATGTTTGTGTATTTAGTTAAATAATCAATTAATTTTCATGAATTTGTGAATACATATTTGAGGACTGTTCACATCTTTTCAGAGTATTTCGCCATATTTCAATGTGTGTTAATTTGAACGTAGTAGAGTGGGTATTGGTATGTGTAGTTGAGTGCTGTTGTGTACTGCTGAGTGGGGTTAGATATGTATTGATCTGTGGTCTGTGTCTGTGGCCCATCTGGAAAAGGTTTAGTCCCCAGTCAGCATTGTTTATGTGTTGGAGGAGAGGTTAAGATTACTCTACTGGGCAGTGTTAAACCCCTGGGTTAGCCAATTTTTGACTACCTTTGCAAACCTAACGCAGTTTCACTTTATTTCACCTCATTTGAATTCATATCAGCGTGTACTACATTTCAATTAATATTTTAGATTATATGTGCCATGCAAGAGTCATCGGTGTTTCATTTTGATACAAATCCCTTTTCATGTGTAAGTTAATGGTGAAGGAAATTGTAGTTATTCATTTACAGACCCAAACCAATCCATTCAGTCAGTCCTACTAACTATCATGTCCTTGGACTTTGTAGATGACTCAAACCTTACCAATGTTCTCAGTCAATGGAACTGTCACATTTCTCATTCCCAGCTGAGTTACAAATCAATGTAGTGCTTTTTTGGGACACAGTGGGGAGTTTATTTTCAATGTGGAATCAGTTGTTCTTCTTTCAATGGTAAAAGCCTCCATACATTGATTGTGGTCCTCTATTGGTTTCCTTTGAAACCCCAAACCTCTTGAAACATGAGTAGTATACAGATGTAGGATCTTAATTTGACATATATTGTCACAGCAAAATAGTGCAGCAACAGGATTTTAACATTTTGTTGGTTAGGCTATTAGTTGGCCAAAAGTAGGTTTCATGGAAAGTGCAAAACTGTTAATATAACCCTGTGTTAGTGTGGGTTTTCATTGAATTTATGTCAAACACCAAGCTCATCTGCGTTTCCAATTCTCAGCAACAAAATAGTGATTAAGATACTACACCTGTATGACCATCACTCAGTGCTACCATGGTTACCACCAGCCAGTGTTCTATCTAGCCTTTTGAGAGCCCTGAGCGAGTTTTGTAAGTTTACACATTTTGCCATGGTCGTAGAGAATATTTGGCAGTTTTAATGCAAGTCTTCTGCAGTTGTACAGATTTTACCATATCTGACTGAGTGACTAACAAAATCATTGGGGGCCACCTGGCGGCCAGGGCCCCTGGGCACGTGCCCGGTCGGTATTCGGCCATGATTACTACAATTTTAGATAACTGGCTAGACTAGCTTACCAATCTAAAAATTGTTAGCTGACATTGGCTAATTGAGTGACTGTCATTGACTGACAAAACAAGAGAAAAACTGCTAATGCACAACCAAATTTCGAACTTGCACCTTGTGTAAGTGACTGTTTATGTCGCTTATGCCTGGAGCCTACCCTGCTATTCTAGAGACAACCAGATCAAGAGCTCTTTGCTGAGCCCTATGTGTTTGATAATGTTTATCTTGGTATGTGATAGTCATTGTGATCGATTGTCTAGTGGTTTAACAAAAACATAACATTACCATCAGCTGAGTTGTTCCGTTTACGAATTCTCTGGGAACATTTCTCTCATGTTTCCTATTGTTTCTTATGTGTTGTCTTTTCAGGGAAGGGAGGGGCTACTGTATCCGCTCCCTTTCCGCATGCTAGTCCTATCCTGTCAGCTCTGGAAGTTGTGTTTCTTCTCCAGCTGAAGGAGGGTTAAATCCACTCAGTCTTTCATCATGTAAAGGAGCCCGCTGATGCCTCTCTCTGTCTCTCAACACACCAATTCACTCCTGCCATGGCTCATCCAAGCAGGAAGTAACCTTTCTTACAGATTCTGGGTGGAGGGAGTCTGCGTGTGCTTATGTGTGTCTGTGGATGCGGGGGTAGTGGGATAGAGGCTGTGTGTGTGAAGATCAATAACAGTGGGGGAGGTCAGGAACTGTGGCATCTGTACAGGCTAAATATAGCCAATGCCAACGCCTGCTTATTATGGCGTTCTAGGGTCTTTCCCCTCATTTAATTTGAACCTTTATGTGAGTTCTGATCCAGCCAAACCAAATCAAGTACTGCCAGCACACACCCCCGATGCATACACACTTTAAATCTAACACACACAAAACACCATCTGATACTCCCTATGAAAAAAAGCCATACCTTGACCTGATCACTTTATTGATTGTTCTTAATCCCTTTCTGATTAATCATTTGTTCCTATGCATAGTATGGATATTATTCTAGGTGCTGTTTTTAGTTAGATCAAGTCTATTTAGATAGTCAAGCCCCCCCCCCTCTAGACACAGGCACACACACACACACGGAAATAATAGCAAGTGCTTGATTGCATTATAGTTTGTATTTCCCGAGACAGGAAGGGTCTGGTAATGGAAAAGATAGGTGGGAGTTAGCCCGTTAGCCTGCTGAGCCTGTTAGCCTGTTAGCCTGCTGAGCCTGTTAGCCTGTTAGACTGCTGAGGCTGTTAGCCTGTTAGACTGCTGAGGCTGTTAGCCTGTTAGCCTGCTGAGCCTATTAGCCTGTTAGACTGCTGAGGCTGTTAGCCTGCTGAGTCTGTTAGTCTACTGAGTCTGTTAGCCTTTTAGCCTGCTGAGCCTGTTAGCCTGTAGCCACTTCTAAGAACCCAAGAAGCTATACAGAGAAATAACCAAACACGTCAACGAATATTGATTACATTCCAATATTGAGATCAAAGACCTGTTCAAAAGGGCAGCAGCTAGCCTAGCAGTTACAGCATTGGGCCAGTAACCGAAAGGTTGCTGCTACGAATACCTGAGGTCAAAGAATCTGTCCTTGTGCCCTTTAGCAAGACACTTAACCCTAATTTGATCAAAGGGCGCTGTACTACTATGACTGACCCCGTAAAACCATACATTTCACTGCACCTATCTGGTGTATGTCACAATAAAACATGCTATTTATTTTATTATTAAATGTACCTTTAGATGTATTCATCAAGATACTCAAATGAATGTGTTTGTGGTACGGCAGTATGCCAAAGTTGCCAGGTTAAAACATAGAAATGAGAACAGCAGAGCTCAGTATCTATTGTCTCAAGACTTGTCGCTGTTTAGGGCAAAGAGAATGCAAGATAACATTACCATTTATGCTGTTACAGAAACTCAACATTTTTGGTTTATTTGTATACTTAATCAATATTTTGGGAATGAGCTGGATTCACTTTAATAATGTTTAATAATGTTATCTCTAAAAAAATCTTACAAACTAGTGACTAATATAGTATTAAATAGCATAGAATTAACATGGTATCTGGCTAGAATGTAATTACCCAATGCTAATGACCCAGGCTGTAATCCCTGGTAAGATCTCAGCCTGCTTCCCAGAGACAGTACTGTGTGAGGGGGGTTAAATGTTATCCAGTATAGTATGCGATGTCAACATGCCACCATTGTCATGACTATGAGCCAAATCTGCAACTGCATAAATTAACATAACACTGTGGAGACAGGAGAGACCAAACAGCATGGTGGCTGACTGTTGGAAAGGTGCTGATTGGTTCTATCTTCTTACTGTCTCATAGAGATAGAGAGATAGAGTGGGAGAGAGAATGAGTCGGCATGTACTGTACTTAGTTAGGAGAAAGTATGCACCCTTTCCTCTATACTAGGCAGAGGAAAGGCCCTAAAAATGGTCAAAGACTCCAGCCACCCTAGTCAGACTGTTCTCTCTGCTACTGCACGGCAAGCGGTACCCGGAGCGCCAAGTCTTGGTCCAAGAGGTTTCTAAATAGCTTCTACCCCCAAGCCATAAGACTCCTCCTGAACCTCTAGTCCAATTGCTACCTTGACTATTTGCATTGTACCCCCTGTCATCTATGCATAGTCACTTTAATTAACTCTACCTACATGTACATAGTACCTCAACTAATAAGGCGCCCCCGCACATTGACTCTGTACTGGCACCCCCTGTATATATTGTTATTTTTTACTGCTGCTCTTTAATTACTTGTTACTTTTATCTCTTATTCTTATCCATATTTGTTTTGAAACTGCACTGTTGGTTAGTGGCTCGTAAGTAAGCATTTCACTGTAAGGTCTAAGGTCCATACACCTGTTGTATTCGGCACAAATACAATCTTATTTAAAGGAGTGAGTATTGTAGAGAGAGAGATGTAAAGAGGGAGGGAGGGAACAGTGGAAAAGTACAGGAGCTCCATTCAACCCCTGCTCCCTTTCAGCTGGACATGATTGTAATGGAAACACAAGACCAAACTGCTGAGTGTAATACCCTTCAGCAGGCCTTGTCCCAGTGTCACCCATTCAAAGGCTCCTCCATTGACCTTTGTCTGACTGGGAATCTGACAAAGGGAAGATGTTGCCACTATATGTCTCTTTTCTCAGCATGACACAGGTAATAGGACATGGGGAGAGAAACCATGGAGCCAAATCAAAAGAGATGCTCAGTTCATTAACAAATTTACCAAAAGGGAGTGGTTACATTTTTTGAATTTCAATTTTATTCCCCCAGTATAAACAAACCTGTTGATAAGGAGCATTGTTTTAATTGCTGAAATAAGATTACTGAAAGGGTTAACTCCAAACGTTACCTTGTGCATCAAGTTCACTAATGTAGTTGTAAGTAGGCCAATATCATTATTGGATCAGTGTGAAACAGGAGTGGTGTTTGGGAATGTCTCTTGTCCATGGACTCTGGTTTAAAATGCTTGCGTTGCATTTCCTGGTTTGCGTTAAAGTTTGAAATGAAACCCAGCCTAACCCCTGGGAAACAATGCAGGCTTTAATGGACTCAGTGGGAGGGCTGGGTGAGGGAGGGGTAAGGTGGGGGTCCCAGGAATTAGGCTGCAGAGAGAGAGGGTGGAGTTCAAGATGAAGCAAAGGCCTGACTTTACAACTCTTCGACTTGTCCCGTTACTGTGGATTTATCACCCTGGTCACATGATCCAGGAGGAGCCGGGGGAAGGGAGGGTGACCAGAACCAGGATGGAACCAATTTGACAGACTGGACCACTCGCTGCCATAGGGGGATGTGAGGCGGAGCCAGAGTTTGACGTGACACATTGAGATCAAGTGTGTGAAGGTGTGAAGCAGGTTGTTTATATGGTGGCCATGCACTTGAAAGAGAGGGTGACATATTTGGCAAATAAGACTCTGCTGGTGTGAATTAAGGAAACTAACGGTCATTGTGTTTTTTTCATTGAAGGATGTCAGGCATTTCACATGGGATGCTCAATGAAATATATGGTTTTGATGCATTCATGTGCTAAAGTAAGACAGACAAATGGCTTATTGAGGAGGAGGATCCATAGTGTAAAACTATGTGATCTTAGACTTGTTTTAAGGCAATGAAATATTTTATGTGCTCTCACAGCTTGGGTTGAAGTAAAATAGCTAAACAGAACATGGTGTTGGTGATCTATAACTTATAAGCAAGACAATGCAGAGGAAGATCCGTATACAGTATGCCCCAAAAAGAGCACCTTTTGGTGGCAGCCAATTTGAGAAACAGAATATAGCTCTCAGTTTAAACAAAGGGCGTATGTGGGTCTTGTCTTCTTTTCTGGCAGGCTTAGTGGAGGTGTTGTTCTATTTAGTACACAGCACAGGGGCTTAACGACTGAAGGGCTCTTGATTTAGACCTCAAGCTGAACCTTTTCTGATACCTCCACCCTTCCTTGGACCACAGGC
Source organism: Oncorhynchus keta (assembly GCF_023373465.1). NCBI lineage: Eukaryota > Metazoa > Chordata > Actinopteri > Salmoniformes > Salmonidae > Oncorhynchus > Oncorhynchus keta. Next base: position 24,872,062 of record NC_068434.1, on the reverse strand, counting down.
TTCTGTCCTCATTGTGCTCCAAGAGCTCATTTTAATCAGGCTAAAGTCACTTCACATGGAATCATTATATAGGACATCAACATTTTCTGGATATAAAGTGCTTACATGCTGCAATATGTAGTAGTGTGAAAGCAAATTGATGCTCATCGTATATGGCTGCAGGTAGCCTAGTGGTTAAGAGTGTTGGGCCAGTAACCGAATGGTCACAGGTTTGAAACCCTGAGCTGACTAGGTAAAAAAAGCTGTTGATGTGCCTTTGAGCAAGGCACTTAATCCCAATTCCTCTGAATACGAGTGTAAATAGATATGTTGCTAAACTTACTTCTGACAGGCCTTGTTTTTTAATTGTACTCTGTACTACATTGTTATCTGTATGGCAGTGTGATAGATAGTCATTACATGAGTGTTCCATATAGAAGACCAAAAATTGGAGTCGTGTCACTGAAAAATCTATTGCACACTTCAACAACGCTTGTGTTGAGTCAAAGCTCCTCACTGTTTTCAGGGTGGCGGTGTGTTCACGTTATTAACTAATGATTAAATTATAATCTACTGGCGGGAACCGAGTGACCCTATTGTGTGTGTGTGTGTGTGTGTACAGTATGACAACCTCTGAGGAGCTTCCTAAGGAGACAGAATTTAGACCTCGTACCATTTAAATGGTAATACCACTGGGATTTAAAGGTCTTCAATTCACTATTCAGTATATCTGGGAGAGGCTTTATCCTCCTATACATTCCTCCTGCTCTGGCTAATTAGCTCTAATACATGAACCTTACTCTGGACTCTGGACTCTGAAAGCCCACTCTACTTCTTATAGTAGGCTTAGAGAAATACTGGACAGATAGCACCTCTTACAAATGTAGGATCTTAATTTGATGCAATGCAGGACATTTAAAATGTGTAGTTTATTTGAAGTTTAAAAGGCATCTGAAGTTTGTAATTTAAAAAACTATATATATTTTTATTTCACCTTTATTTAACCAGGTAGGCCAGTTGAGAACAAGTTCTCATATACAACTGCGACCTGGCCAAGATAAAGCAAAGCAGTGCGATAAAAACAACAACACAGAGTTACACATGGGATAAACAAACGTACAGTCAATAACACAATAGAAAAGTTTATATACAGTGTGTGCAAATGTTGTAAGATTAGGGATGTAAGGCCATAGTGGCAAAATAATTACAATTTAGCAATTGAACACTGGAGTGATAGATGTGCAGAAGATGAATGTGCAAGTAGAGATACTGAGGTGCAAAGGAGCAAAAAAAACAATCTGGGAATGAGGTAGTTGGGTGGGCTATTTACAGATGGGCTATGTACAGGTGCAATGATCGTAAGCTGCTCTGACAGCTGATGCTTAAATGAATTACAAAGTATTTACCACTTTGACATTTTAGACTTGATTTACCCTTACAGGAAATGTATCAAACCCCTACAAGATACCAGTTAATTATTATAATAATAAAAATGTCCTGTTGGTGTAGGATTATTTTCTTGCTGTAGAAAACTGGCTCAAATTAAGTTCCTACATCTGTATAGCAGGATTCGGATTACGTTGCAGTCAGTGTTGTAGTACTCAAGACCTGTCACGGTCTCGGACAATATATTGAGTGTCTCGGTCTTGTCTCGGTGTCATATGCATTTGTACTCGGTCTTGACTCGGTCTCAGAAGGTGAGGACTCGTAATTTATTCCCGAGACCAGTGGAGTTAAAAACAAATAATTAGCAGCTTCCATTCAGTCAGGAAGTATTCAGACCCCTTCCCTTTTTTGTTACGTTACATCCTTATTCTAAAATAGACTTTAATCAATCTACACACAATACCCCATAATAACATAGGGAAAACAGTTTTTGCTATTTTTGCAATACCTTATTAGATAGGTATTCAGACCCTTTGCTATGAGACTGGAAATTGAGCTCAGGTGCATCCTGTATCCATTGACCGTCCTTGAGATGTTTCTACAACTTGATTGGAGTCCACCTGTGGTATAATCAATCGATTGGACATGATTTGGAAAGGCACACACCTGTCTATATAAGGTCTCACAGTTGTCAGTGCATGTCAGAAATTAAATTGTAGACCAGTCAGCCAAAAAAGCTTTGAAACAAGAGAGAATTGATATTAGTGTTCCACTGGGTAGAGGTGAGGCCAAATGTAAGATGAGAGCCATTTTGATAGATGTGTGGCAGAAGAGATGGGACGCTAAGCCTAAGGGCCAGCGTTTATATGCCCTCCATAGAAAGGTCGGTGGACCAAGATTCAAAGGTCAGATTAGGAAGAAATAGGTGGTGCTTGCTTGATTGCGCTTAGGACATTATACATTGAACTTGTTATTACATCTGGTTGGCAAGCAAGGGAATGATTTGTGTCTGGAGTGTATGGTCGATGAAACGGTGGAGCATGTGTTGTTGTGTTGTTATATTGTTGTAAGTATGTTGAAGAGAGGGAAAGATTGAAGTGTAGGGTCATTGAGGTTGGACAGGGTTGGGGGAGTTTGGAAGCGATTTTGGGAGTGGGGGAGGGTCTATTAGAAGTTAGTAGGGCTCTTTTTTTCAGAAGAACTGATTTAGGTAGGAGGATATAGAAATGTTGTAAACCGTGATTGACTACACACTCCAGCACAGTAGATGGCGTCATGCACCTTTAATGTTGGTTTGTGGACCGCCATAATATCATAGAAGAGGAAGAAGTGCATGTCAGAGCAAAAACCAAGCCATGAGATCGAAGGAATTGTCCGTAGAGCTCTGAGACAGGATTGTGTTGAGGCACAGATCTGGGGAAGGGTGGCAAAACAATTCTGCAGCATTGAAGGTCCCCAAGAACACAGTGGGCACCATCTTTCTTAAATGGAAGAAGTTTGGAACCACCGAGACTTTTCCTAGAGCTAGCCGCCAAACTGAGCAATCGGGGGAGAAGGGCCTTAGTCAGGGAGGTGACCAAGAACTCGCTGTGGAAATGGGAAAACCTTCCAGAGGGACAACCATCTTTGCAGCACTCCACCAATCAGGCCTTTATGGTAGAGTGGCCTGACGGAAGCCACTCTTCAGTAAAAGACACATGACAGCCCGCTTGGAGTTTACCAAAAGGCACCTAAGGGACTGTTAGACCATGATAAACAAGATTCTCTGGTCTAATGAAAGCAAGATTGAACTCTTTGGCCTGAAAGCCAAGCGTCATGTCTGGAGGAAACCAGGCGCTATCCTTACGTTGAAGCATGGTGGTGGCAGCATCATGCTGTGGGGATGTTTTTCAGCATCAGGGACTGGGAGACTAGTCAGGATTGAGGTAGAGATGAACGGAGCAAGGTCCAGAGAGATGTAAGATGAAAACCTACTCCACAGTGCTCAGGACCTCAGACTGTGGCAACGGTTCACCTTCCAACAGGACAACAACCCTAAGCACACAGCCAAGACAACTCAGGAGTGGCTTCGGGGCAAATCACTGAATGTCCATGGGTGGCCCAGCCAGAGCCCGGACTTGAACCCTATAGAACATCTCTGGAGAGACCTGAAAATAGTTGTGCAGCAATGCTCCCCATCCAACCTGACAGTGCTTGAGAGGATCTGCAGAGAAGAATGGGAGAAACTCCTCAAAAACAGGTTTGCCACGCTTGTAAGACTCGAGGCTTTAATCACTGCCAAAGGTGCTTCAACAAAGTACTGAGTAAAGGGTCTGAATACTTATGTAAATGTGATAGCTCAGTTTTTTTAATCAATTATGTAAAATAATAGAGAAATCATGCAGAAAGTAGCCTACACAATCGCAAAGCAAGTGAATATATTCACACATGGCCTAATTTCAGCAGAATATCATAGGAAAACATGATTTTTTGCACTGTTGCCATTTGGGAACTTTTTGGCAAAATTAGAGTATACACACTTCTCCAGGCACCACTACACCAGTGTATAGGGCCGATGGAAGACAGCAGTCACACACAGCATGATGTTAAAGCATAAACAGTCCATAAATTCTGACATAATAAGCCAGTAGGTCCTAATCATAAGAATACAAAACACAACCATTAAGCATTTCCTAATCGAAATGTACAACTATTACTTCCCATTGCAAAAAGCATTTCACGTTTAGCACACAAAATTTGACCTAAAGTTTAAAGTGGAACTCACAGCATTTTAACTACTTTGCAGGTATGAAACAAACAGATAATCATAATACCAGTAAAAAATATAAAAAATCCTAGTGTATGCTACAAAGCCAACTTAATAAGACATTTTAAAAATAGGTTCCATTTGACTCAACATTCCATGACGTACACTAAGGCATTGTAGGCAGAATAGATGGATCCAGTTCAATGCATGATTAATATAATTCACCAATACATTTCTTGTTAATCCAAAACATATTGCTATCAGGTTCAAATCACAGCTGGCCTGGTACACTGTTTGCTGCCTCCATTCGGGATGCACTGTTTCAGTTTTAATGACTCAATATTATGGACAACAACGGATGAATGTGACTAGCATTCATCCGGAATGGGAATGTCAATACAATCAAACAAGCAAGGGAAAGGATCACAAGTCAGTCATAATGTGGCTAATAGGCTAGCTAATCTATTTATGTTGCAAGCTAAAAACACAGAGCCTAACATTAGCTCGATAGCTAGCTAGCTGCTATGAGGATGTCATGTCATGCCATTGGACGAGTGGGGGAGTGACTGACTTTTTCTCCTCATATCGTTTTTCGGGGCTAGAGATGCAGGTGTCATTTGGTTAGCTAGCAAGAACTTCAACGACTATTATCCAGTTAGCATATAATGCTTTCGCAAATTCACTACTTTACTCCGATTTCTGAGCACTCTCGTCTGAGTGTACCAGAGTGCAGAACCCGTGATGAATTTCTGAAGGCGCAACACACGCTGAATATGACCAGTGTCAGTAAACGTAGTGGAAAATAAGTTATTGTTAGTCAAGAACGCTCTAGAAAATATGCTACGGTGAGTAAAATGGTCAGAGTGAGGTGTTCTCTCGTTTATGTGTGGAAGTAGCTAGCTAGCAAACCAGCCAACTTTAGCCAGTTAGCTTTGGTGCTTGGTTGGGGCAAGCATGCATTGGCAGGCAAGCTGCAGAAGGACGAGGAGACTACAGTTCGCCATTGTTTATCAGTGCAATTTTGACGTCCAACTAACTGAACAACTTTGAGAGGGTTTATTTAATGTTCCTTTGTTAGATTTTAGCTCATCTTGCTCTGGCAAGCATTAGTTGTCCCACCCATTAAGTCAAAATGTGACTGGTTGATTCCACTGTCACTCCAAAATGTTACCCTAATACAGTTGAATGGCAGATCCCTTCATCTAGCTTCTGATGGCTGACCATCGGAATATTTAATATTTGAGATTCTTCAAAGTAGCCACCCTTTGCCTTGATGACAGCATTGCACATTCTTGGCATTCTCTCAACCAGATTATTGAGGTAATCACACTGTCGGTAATTTATTTGGAATTCAATGCACACTTAACCAGCATGGCTACCACAGCATTCTGCAGTGATACGCCATCCCATCTGGTTTGACCTTAGTGGGACTATCATTTGTTTTTCAACAGGACAATGACCCAAAACACACCTCCAGGCTGTGTAAGGGCTATTTGACCAAGAAGGAGAGTGATGGAGTGCTGCATCAGATGTCCTGGCCTCCACAATCAACCGACCTCAACCCAATTGAGATGGTTTGGGATGAGTTGGACCGCAGAGTGAAGGAAAAGTGCTCAGCATAAGTGGGAACTCCTTCAAGACTGTTGGAAAAGCATTCCAGGTGAAGCTGTTTGAGAGAATGCTAAGAGTGTGCAGAGTTATCATCAAGGCTACTTTGTTAAACACTTTTTTGGTTACTACATGACTCCATATGTGTTATTTCATAGTGTTGATGCCTTCACTATTATTGTACAATGTAGAAAATAGTAAAAAATCAAATCAAATAAAAAAACATGAATGAGTAGGTGTGTCCAAACTTTTGACTGGTACTGTACATGATGAGTTATTCCAGGGACAGAGTCTTGACCACCTTTCACAAAGGCTTCCCATAACTGGATGAGCTTGTATGAGGGGAAAGTTCACGTCTATCTGATGTGCAGGTTGACCAAAGGCCGTCAGTGAAAGACTTAGCTCAGAGCAGCTAGGGTTAATCTATGGGTTCAGGAGGAGGTAGCATTAATCAGGCCCACTATAGCTGAGGTCTCACCAGGCTACTTCAGGACTGGGTTATGGGACCAACAACCAACCACCCAGCACTCATTACAGTGTGCTAGTCATGCTAGTCATAGTGTAATAGCTGAGAATGGCGTTAAAGACCAGAGTTGTGGTTGTTTCTCTCTGTATCTTTATGAAACGTCATAATGCAGTCTCCCATGTTGATCTCTAAACCTTCACAGTTATAGGTTTACTGTTCAAATTTGTCCAGTAGTGGTCATCTGTTTTTCAGGAGGGAACTAGTTCATGTTCCTTTATTTTGGGAATTATGTTTGAAGCACACTCCCTATTTAGTAATGGATGATGAGAAAGGGGATAACAAACTTTTATTTATATTTATTTATTTCACTATTATTTAACCAGGTAGGACAGTTGAGAACAAGTTCTCATTTATAACTGCGACTTGGCCAAGATAAAGCAAAGCAGTGCGACAAAAACAACAACACAGAGTTACACATGAGATAAATGTGATGATGTGCAAGTAGAGATACTGGGGTGCAAAGGAGCGAAAATAAATAACAATAGGGGGATGAGGTAGTTGGGTGGGCTCTTTACAAATGGGCTGTGTACAGGTGCAGTGATCGGTAAGCTGCTCTGACAGCTGGTGCTTAAAGTTAGTGAGGGAGATATAAGTCTCCAGCTTCAGTGATTTTAGCTTTTTTTTTTAGTCATTGGCAGCAGAGAACTGGAAGGAAAGGTGGCCAAAGGAGGAGTTAGCTTTGGGGATGACTAGTGAAATATACCTGCTGGAGCGTGTGTTACGGGTGGGTGTTGCTATGGTGACCAGTGAGCTGAGATAAGGCGGGGCTTTACCTAGCATAGACATATAGATGACCTTGAGCCAGTGGGTTTGGCGACGACTATGAAGCGAGGGCCAGACAACGAGAGCATGCAGGTCGCAGTGCTGGGTAGTATATGGGGCTTTGGTGACAAAATGGATGGCACTGTGATAGACTACATCTAATTTGCTGAGTAGAGTGTTGGAGGCTATTTTGTAAATGACATCGCCGAAGTCAAGGATCGGCAGGATAGTCAGTTTTACGAGGGTATGTTTGGCAGCATGAGTGAATGAGACTTTATTGCGAAATAGGAAGCGGATTCTAGATTTAATTTTGGATTGGAGATGCTTAATGTGAGTCTGGAAGGAAAGTTTACAATCTAACCATACACCTAGGTATTTGTAGTTGTCCACATATTCTAGGTCAGAACCGTCCAGAGTAGTGATGCTAGTCGGGCGGGCGGGTGCGGGCAGCCATCGGTTGAAAAGCATGCATTTAGTTTTACTAGCATCACTACTCTGTACGGTTCTGACCAAGAATATGTGGACAACTACAAATTCCTAGGGACTGGGTTATTGGCTCTGGCAGCCAAAACAACCAAATACTCCATCTAAACTTGAATCAATTCTCAGTTGCGGTAGGGTTCTAGAAAAATAAGATCTCTTAACTTTCATATTACATCAAAATAATTTCCCAAATGCAAAATATACACTTACTGTACACTGTTTTAACAGTATTTTTCCTTGACAACACATTTGTGATGTCAGTCTTCCGTTTACACACATATCTAATAAGCACAGGTAGTTAACTCTGTTTTCCGTAAACAAGCACTGAAACATGGAAATGTGGCCGTGTGGGAACTCTAACCATATAAAGAAGATGTGTAGTAATTTAACATTTTGTTTCTCACTGATGTGAAAGATATGGTCCTTTTGTTTCCAAAACCGTATCACAAGCGATGCGTGTTAACATTTAGAACAAGCGTTGGGGCTCTTCACAAATCTCCCCCGGCCAGAAGATACTATGGTCAATAGGCGCTGAAGGTAGTTAGCGTCTATGAATGGGCTGGTGCTACCCTATCCACTATCCACCAACACACAACACACCCCTCAACCCCCGCACCATCCCCCCTCATAAAAGCTCTGAACAGATGGGTTGATACCATGGTTACAGTGAATAGCCCAGCAGAGCAAAGGCTGCTTCCAGTTGGAATGTGTCCATGTGCTGATCTGTAGCATGGCTGGCTGAGCTCACAAGATAACACACAACAACTCCACCCTCACTGGCTTAGCTTCCTAACTATGATATCAGTTACCAAGACAGCCCATCCCAAGTTCTGTTGGTCAATTATCTATTAAATGGGGGTTTATCGGCAGACTCAACAGCCTTGGTTTGTCAAATGACTTTCTTTTTTTTTTTACCTTTATTTTACTAGGCAAGTCAGTTAAGAACAAATTCTTATTTTCAATGACGGCCTAGGAACAGTGGGTTAACTGGCTGTTCAGGGGCAGAACGACAGCTCGGGGATTTGAACTTGCAACCTTCCGGTTACTAGTCCAACGCCCTAACCACTAGGCTACCCTGCCTCGCCTGGTTCACCAACTACTTCTCAGATAGAGTTAAGTGTGTCAACCCTGGCAGTCTCTATGGGGCAGCTAAAGGGTTCAACTCTCGGGCCGATTCTATTCTCTGTATATGTCAATGATGTCGCTCTTGCTGCTGATGATTCTCTGATCCACCTCTATGCAGACGACACCATTCTGTATATTTCTGGCCCTTCTTTGGACACTGTGTTCACAAACCTCCAGACAAGCTTCAATGCCATACAACACTCCTTGCGTAGTCCAAGGACCGTATAAGGTCCTTTAGTCCATTATTAGGCTCCTTTAGTCCATTATTGGGCTAGGGTAGCACTAACACTGTGGACAGCAGAGAGTGGGGAATTTAGGTTAATTTATTCTCTGTCAGCATGGTGAGTTTTATCATCTAGCCTAGAGGTACATGGGGATTTTTCCAGTTAAGATTTTAAACAGCGTTTTTGGTGTCATCAAAGTGTGCTGGTCTGGAGATTGTGCAGTTTCTATGGTGATTAGCAAAGTAACTAAGAATGTCAGGAGTTCCCAGAGGATTGTAAGTCATACATTTCAAGATAGAATCCTTAGTTGCGACATCCATTTTTGGACAGGTGTTGGTGGATAGGTTAACACAAATTAATAACATGTACCCATTGATTCTTGAAGAATATAACTTCTAAATGCCTCATGAGCTTATTAGCTCAACTGTCGTTCCCCGCCAGAACCCAGAATATAAGCCGTAAACAACGTAAATGTAATCAAACACTGTATATAGTCTCAAAACTATAGTTTTGATATCATCAGCTCGGTCTATGAATTTGAGAGTGGTTATATTTCTCCATCCCGTAGCTATTTAGAGAAACAGGAGTGGGGATGCCTCTGTTTTTATACAACGCCTGGAGAAATGTAACCACTCAAATTCATAGACAGGGCTATGGAGGCAAGGACTGGCCAGACATGATATAAAAGTTATAGTTCTAAACATGTTTTGGGCCTATAACATGTTTGTTTACATTTACATTGTTTACAAACATTGGAGTATTAAAACAAGCCAATATTCTGGGTTCTGATGGGGTACGGCAGTTAAACTAAGCTCATTAGGCATTTCTAAGTTATATTACTCGAGAATCAATGGATATATATCATAAGTGTATAGGTCCACAAATAGATGTAGCAACTAAGGATTCTAGATTGAAGTATATCTCTCTACGATCCAAACTCCAACACACACACCCACTGGAACATATGCAAACACAGACACGTACAAGCAACAATGCATGCATGCACATACACACCTATTGTCACTATATAGAGATGAATGTGAAGCTAAAGCTATTTAGCATCAGTGGTATTGGTATTTGGCGCCAAGGGCTACTGTAGTAAGCTACACTATATATACAGAAGTATGTGGACACCCCTTTAAATGAGTGGATTTGACTATTTCAGCCACACCCGTTGCTGACTGACGATTCTTGTGCTTCCAACTTTGTGGCAATAGTTTGGCGAAGGCCCTTTCTTGTTTCAGCATAACAACGCCTCCGTGCACAAAGCGAGGTCCATACAGAAATGGTTTGTCGAGATCGGTGTGGAAGAACTTGGCCCTGACCTCATCCCCATTGAACACCTTTGGGATGAATTGGAACGCCGACTGAGAGCCAGGCCGAATCGCCCAACATCAGTGCCTGACCTCACTAATGTTCACGTGGCTGAATGGAAGCAAGTCCCTGCAGCAATGTTCCAACATCTAGTGGAAAGCCTTCCCAGAAGAGTGGAGACTGTTATATCAGCAAAGGGGGGACCAACTCCATGTTAGTGCCCATGGTTTTGGAATGAGATGTTTGACGAGCAGGTGTCCACATACATTTGGTCATGTAGTGTAGGTATATTGTCTTTATTCTGTTTTCACATCTGGGTCTCTCATGGCCACCACATGTTGTTAAGTTGCTAACACTGTGTAATTGAACCTATTATTTTTGAATGTGCTTCATTTGGGACATCCTGTTCCACTACTTCCTTGAAGGCAGCCCCTCCTTCTAGCCTCTACCCAAGCCCCCAAATATCCCCCAACATATGTTCCAAATTACTGCCCTCACTTGGCCCGGTCTTTACAACATTTCCCATTTTGAAACGCTCAGCAAAAAAAGCTGCTCCATGTATCCTTCGAGGAAACAAGTTGAAGGCTGAAATATGAAGTCTCTGTTAATGGTATGCACTGTGTTTGTCTTCTAAGACAGCTGTGATATGAAACTACCAGTTGGAGAATCAGTAAGCAGTTGGTCTGATATATTTAATAAACTCAAATGAATTCCATTCTCACAAATTCCAGCATGTTCACTGAAATGTAGACTTTATGTGGGCTTGCGTTTCAATGTAATCTATATTTATTGAAATCGGAATGAATCTCGTCAGGTTTCACTGAGTGGTGTTAGACTATAGACACTCTGAAGAGTTTACATGATGCTGTCACTGTGTCCATCTCAGAGAAAGGAGAGCCTGTAAACTAATCACCAGACAGGCCAGCATGTGTCACTTTAGCCTGGTCCTTTCTCTTCTCAGACATACTAAATAAAACATCCAAGATGTCTGCACACTCTGTGCTCATTCTTCCTCACATTCAACTGGTTACACACTGGTTGGCGACCCTAGGTTACAGTATGATGGTTAGAGCTGTATTACACATCTTACATTTATATTTTAGTCATTTAGCAGACGCCCGACCTGACTAATGTTCTTGTGGCTGAATGGAAGCAAGTCCCCGCAGCAATGTTCCAACATCAAGTGGAAAGCCTTCCCAGAAGAGTGGAGACTGTTATAGCAGCAAAAGGGGGACCAACTCCATGTTAATGCCCATGATTTTGGAATGAGATGTTCGACGGTCATGTAGTGAATGTGTCAGATATCTGTTCTGTCTTCTGCTCTCACCAGTCATTCTGTCTCTTCTGTCAGATGATGCAGCTGACCCACGTGTTTGCCTCATCTGTGGAGACCGCGCCACAGGCCTGCACTATGGCATCATCTCCTGCGAGGGCTGCAAGGGTTTCTTCAAGCGCAGCATCTGCAACAAGCGCGTGTACCGATGCAGCCGAGACAAAAACTGTGAAATGTCGCGCAAGCAACGCAACCGCTGCCAATACTGCCGCCTGCTCAAGTGTTTACAGATGGGAATGAACCGCAAAGGTGAGGGGAGACCAAAGAGGCAGATTGACAAGCGGATGAGAGCCACACATTAGATTTTACTGTACTAGAACCATAGATTGTTCTAGAACCACAGATTAAATTAGAAGAGCTCCAAGAACTTTCAGCTCTCAATCAGACCCCCAGCTCTGTAGTTATGTAGCTAGTGCCCTCTGCTGGATTGACTGGGTAAGTGAATGTTCTCGTTTCACTGTACAATTTCTTGATTTTCTCCTGTGGCACAATCATAGCAGCCACCACCAGGTAGAGCCATAGTACAAACGTTGCCATCACAACCCCATAGGAATTGGACTTTGTGTTATGAAACCCAAACATACTTTTTTTCATTGTACTTTGTGTTGTGTATGCCCTGCACCTCTTCCCCATATATCTTGTTGGGGTGCTTATGGCTGTTATTTGTGTTTTCCAGCAATCAGGGAAGATGGGATGCCAGGAGGAAGAAACAAAAGTATCGGGCCTGTCCAGGTAAATATTCACTGTGCACTCTACTACAGCTAACTATTAGATTCCAACAGTGCCTTTGATATTTCAGAATCTTTCATAATTTGAATCCTTTCCATTTCAGTTGAATTATCTTAGAACCCATTATTGACAGTAATAATATAATAATAATAATGTGTGATTATTTTAATGTTCATATTCACTAATAATTTCATTAGCTGGCTTTGAACAAGGTAACAAGGTAATCAGCATCCCTTATTGCTTGCCGCACCAGGCATTATTTAAAATGTTCCATCTATGCCATTAATATTAGATGGAGAATTAGCCATGCTTTTCAATAGTCATTTAGGCATAGCCAAGATAGATAGAGTAATTGCCTTTAAGACTAAATTATATTGCTTTGAAATGCATGCATGTAAAGTAGTGAGTATGTGAAAGAATGCGTATTGGTGTGGATTGATCGTCAAATCTCATATCAGGGAAAATGCTTTGAAGGAGATTTGAAGGAAAGTCTGAGGAGCGGGGTTTTAAAAGAAAATACTCCTTTTCAATTCACATTTCGTCCTTGCCTTACAGTTCGTTACGTTTCTGGTAACCCGACATTCTTGTTCCGCAGTTCAAATTCACCGTAAATGTCACAGTAGCCACTATCCAGTAAGCACAAACTATTCAACAGTGACATATGCTTTTCTTCTTAAGCATTTTACACTATTGAATAATGCAACCAAACCATATTACAGTCTTGAATAAGGCAACAATGTGCAGACAATGAAAGGGTTTATTTTCTCGTCTGTAGGCTACACTCAATACATTTTAGCTTCAAGACATAAGCACAGAGTTGCTATAACAGCATGTCTTCATCAAGTAACGTTAGCCTATCAGAAATGAACAATTAACCCTCTCATATGAATATAAAAGTATAATAGGCCTACCTTACAACATTCCAACAAACCAGGTTTCATTTTGATCCTGTTTTTATAGCTTAAGCTATGTATTTATAGCCTAAAATAACACCATTTATTTGTCTTCTGAGAAAATGTGATCAAATGAGTTTATTTTCAGACTTTGGATGGCTAGGCTACTTAGGCCTTTTTAATTCCAAATTATTGACTGGAATTAATCAATCCACACAATAGTGATGACATACCTTTTTAATACGCTACACCTAGGGTCCGGAGTTGGTTAGGTTAGCCTACTACCAGATCAGGAAAAACTCTAGGCCCCGGGAAATCATATTCTCCCTACTACTCTGGAACCTGTGGTTCCACCTCTGAAATCACCACACAATGTTACAAATGAAAAAGACAAAAACAGATCCTATTTGTATGATCTACATTTGACATGTTTTTGGTGGTGGGGATGGGCTTCCATAGTTTTATGTGGCTCAGTGCAGACAGAAGCTACTGCAACAATTTCAGCATGTAGCAGGCTGTTACTGCAATTTCAGGTAAAAACTCAAGGAAACAATTCTGAAACATTAGGAAAATGTCTATACATTTCAGCTGTTTCAAAAACATTGCTCTGCTATTACCATTTATGCTGTAGGAGTGTTGGCTCAATGAGACTATTCTGTTTACACTGCCCTGCTTTAAGGAGGGCAACTGTTGGGCGAGTGTTGTGAGCTACCTCAGAGGTAGCGGTTGAGTTGTTGGAATTAATCAACAAGTACACAAGTTTACATTTGAGTAATAGGAGCCGATGGTATTTTTAAAGAATGTGTAGTAAGTGTGAAGAGGCTCTTAGTCTTGATATGCTAATGCTCTGCAAATGGCTTTGTAGATTATGTTCTCTGTATAGTGTTTATGAAGTGGTAAGGACAGCCATGGACAGCCATATTGTTGGTACCTTATCCTTGTGTGTGTGTGTGTGTGTGTGTGTTTCCTAGGATAATTATACCCTGGATAACAGTGTTATGTTAATCAATGCAGATGTCTCTTACTCTCACCCTCAATCTACCCCTCTCTGCTCTTTCACTCTCCTTCTCTCTCTCTCTCTCTGTTCTCCCTCTCTCTCTGCTCTCTCTCACTCTCATTCTCTCTCTCTCAGATCACAGATGAAGAGATTGAGCGGATCATGTCGGGACAGGAGTTCAAGGAGGAAGCCAGTCTGCCGGAGCACACCTGGAGCAACAACGGTGACAGTAGTGACCACAGTTCTCCTAGCAACGGCGCCTCCGAGGGCAACCAGCCTTCACCTGCTTCCACTCTATCATCCAAGTGAGTTAGCAACTCGTCTACATGAGGGAGCATCGTAAACATTGTCAGCAGTTAGTCCATGTATGAGATAATTAACTGCCCCTGACATTGTACCACCTCATTACCTAGTTTTTGCCAAGTTTGCTACCGAAAGAATGCCTGAATGCAATCTATTGAGATTTAGCAGCGATATCTGTAGATTGAATTCAGCCCATTATCTGCTGTTTTTGGAGACATGCATAGTGTCTATCTGCAAGCAGCAAGGCCAAACATAGTAGTATTTACATCTCTCTGTGTAACCATCAATTTATCTAAATCAACATGTACTCTGATTATGTTAGATGTGCATAGAAACAGGTATTCATAAAATCTCAGCAACTGAGGCACACTTATGAGATACCAAAACATAATTGATGGCATTTAGTGTAAGTACAGTATTTATTTGAATGAATATCTGACTATTGTGTTTTCTCTGTACAGTCGTTCTTTAGAGATGGGTGGTGGCTACACAGCTGCTGTCAGGGACCAGTACATCAACGCCCCCATGAACACCCCCTACCAGCTGCTACCTCACCTCTTTAGCTACGCTGCCCAGTCAGGCCTGCTGGCCCCCCAGCCCCGCAGCCTCTACCCCCAGTCACACTCCCTGGTGATGCAGCTTGTGGCTGCAGAGGACCTGGCCCCACTGGCCACCCCCATGCTGATAGAGGAAGGGTGAGTAGGCCTGCTTAACCTGACATTTCTGCTGAGCAATGGAAGTGTGGCATGTATTTCACATAACAATTTCAGCAGAAATCTATTCGGAAATGTGTTTTAGAAATGTGTGTTCCATTTTACAATATACATTTTCTGACCATGTGACCAGGTCAGCCAAAGCTCCTGGCCCAATACAATAATATGAACAGCATGCTGTTATGAATCCTGTTGATATTCACATCCGCGTCTCTCTGTCTCCCTGTTATGTGTGTCAGGTACAAGGTGACTCAGGTGGAGTTGTTTGCGCTGCTGTGTCGTCTGGCCGACGAGCTGCTGTTCCGTCAGATCTCGTGGATCAAGAAGCTGCCGTTCTTCTGTGAGCTGTCTATTGAGGACTACACCTGTTTACTCAGCTCCACCTGGCAGGAACTGATCCTGCTGTCCTGCCTCACCATCTACAGTGCACAGATCTTTGGAGACCTGGCTGACGTCACCGCCAAGTACACTCCCTCTGATGAGGAGCTGCAGGGGCAAGTACTGCCAGGCAGTAGGATCACTGTCAGTGTTAAACAATGACACTGGGGGTGACCATACCCGCCGGCCATGTGTTCATAGGTTTATTTTGCTATCAATGTATGGAAAGAGACCATTTATCTGAGAGCCCCTACTCTTATTTGGTGTTGGTGTTCATGCATCAGAGGTTACAATGCAATATTGTTCGCTCACCTAGGCTTATGTTATTGTAGTATGTTTGGAGGTGTGGTGTTTGAACAGGGCTCTAAAGAGAGGGGATCATGTCAAAAGTTGAGTTGTGTTTCCTTCTACAACAACAACCTCCTATAGTGACCATCATTCCACACTGTCAGTTCACTATCTTTAAAGGCAATGATGTCTGTACCATTACACATATTGGCATTGGACGTGTGCCAAATGAACTGGCCCGTGAAGCAGACAACTCCTCAGGACTGTGGCTAGCACAGTCTGGGCCATTATGAAATACAGGTCCGTCCTAGATTGGCCATAATACTGTGGGGGCTTAGTCGTGTGTAAATCAGACCAGAGTTATCTGACCTTATGGCACACTTGCTCCTAATTTTCAATTGAATTTACGGCTGGGTTGTGTTGCAATAGCCCATTTTTCTGCAGTTTTCCCATTCAAGGAGAAGGTGTCTGACTAACTATGGAAGTGCTAAACGCTGTGTAGGCACATGTACTAAAGATATTAGATAAAGAGACCCGGATCTAAGGGGAGCTGTAGTGTAGAGACAGGCATGGAGATTGATGAGATCAGTTATTCAGTTTGACATGTTAGTATCTGCTCCTTAAAGCCATGGCCACAATTTTCACTGGGGATGGGGGGACATGCTACCCCCCACATTTCCTGAAATTGCATTTATCAATGGAATGTGATACAAAACGAGGCAACAGTTGGCTTTAGGACCATGCGGATGTCTCTGAGGTTCAGGTAGGCTGTTTGGAGTGTTTATCTGACTGAAGAAAAAAAAAACATTATGTCCCCCCGCATCTAAAACCAAAGTAAAAAGGAAATGTTTAGTTAGTGAGATGAATGTCCTTAATCACTTGTAGGGGATCAGACATAATCCACTTCTCCCCATTTAATTTCCCCTTCTTATTATGAATCAACTTTCACATTATCATGATTCTACTCTCTTTTAACTTTTTCTTCCTTGGAAGTCTTGCACTTCTGTAGCGTGTGCGAGTGTGTGTGAGAGCTGGAAGTCTTGTTGATTTTGTGTTCTTTGTGTACGTTTTGTTTTTGTGTGTGTCACATTTCACAATATCACCATGTTTTTGTATGCGTCCCCCCCAAGGTTCAGTGAGGATAGCATGGAGTTAATGGAGAGGCTGATCTATCTGTTCCGCAAGTTCCACCAGTTGAAGGTCAGCAACGAGGAGTACGCCTGCATGAAAGCCATCAACTTCTTGAACCAAGGTAACACACACACATGCACAGCCAGCCAGACACAGCACTGTTGCAACAGGACTTCAACAACTGCTCTGCTGCTCAGATGCTTTATTAAGTCAAAAGAATGAAAACGTCACACACACTATACATATAGCTAAGGTCCTCAATGTGTTCCTGTCTGTGCAGATATCCGCGGTCTGACTAACGTCTCCCAGTTGGAGCAACTGAACAAGCGCTACTGGTACGTGTGTCAGGACTACACAGAGTACAAGTACCCTCACCAGCCCAAACGCTTCCCTGAGATCATGATGTGTCTGCCAGAGATCCGCTTCATGGCAGGTAAGTTGGTGCATGGGGATTGGCATGGAGGGCGTTGTATTTTATGACATGCTAATATAAAGGTCCATAGCAAGGTAGGCGATAGGATAATTGTTCTGTACTCACACACTGTAAAAAACCTGTTTCTTTCCAGGGAAGCTGGTGAACGTTCCTCTGGAACAGCTCCCCCTCTTGTTTAAAGCAGTTCTGCACTCCTGCAAATCCAGCTTCATCAGCAACAGGACAGGAAGTTCTCCCTGTATGCCTACTACTGGTACCTCCCCCGGGAACTGAGCCCCGCACCCTGGCCCCAGGACCGCCCTTTGACAAGAATCTTACCTGGGGGGTGGGGCCAGGGACTGGTCCTCCTTCCTGTGAATGTGACAAGCAATTTTTGTTCTCTATATATTTATTACACGACAGAGCTGAATGTATGCTGATTTACGCTGTGCACATGCTTCTGTACAAACTAAATGCACATAGATGCATTGGTCTTTGGAGTTTACAAATATGTATCCGATTGCTCAACGTGTCGGTGTTGCCATTGTTAGAACTAGATTTTTAAGATTGATTTGATTCGGAATGGGGACGGGTATAAATGAGTTGACAAGTGTTTTGAGACTACCTCAGGAAGATGATGTTGCTATTTTCAGGTACCTTTTTCTCGCTGTTTTGAAATGAAGAGGTTGCCCGGTCTAAATCAAATCCCTGTAAATGCTGTAAACTCCTGAATCATAGAAGATAAGTCGGCCTTTACCATTACATTGACCAAAGGCATTGCTGCATACTCATTTGAACCAAAGATAGAAAAGCATTCAACCCTGCAATCAACAAATGAATGTCCTGAATTTCCCACTAGTTCTGGTGTATTTTCTCACTTCCTGTAGTATTTTTGTACACTCTTTCATACAATCCACAAACAGACATCCTGTAGGGATGGCCTGGTCAATGTAACATTCCTTGTCTTTCAGTGAGGTGAAATTTTGTTCGATTGTGGGAACTTACAGGTATTTTCTACAATCATAGACTGCAGAGCAAATTTAGTTGCATAGTTGCAGGGGTAGGGGAAATGTGTTATTAGCTTTAATGCTATTTTTTTTGACCAATGTGATATGCAAAGTTTTTTAAGCAGCACCCATAGATTAGTGATTAGTCGATAGCTCAGTATAATGGTTTCTTATCAATGAAGGACCAGGATAAGAAATGAATCAATCTGTTTAAGAGCCAGAGGGGAGACTCTCAGACAGACAGTGTAGCTCGTTCTTATCTTAACCCCTAGGCTGAGACACCACAAACAATGGCTCCACTCTCTTCTCTCCTAGTCCCTGTTGCACCCATCTATTCCTTCAGACATACAATCCACCTTGGCTTTCAGCCCTCCACTGGTACTTCCTTGCCCAAACCTGAGCCTCTGCACATGCTCACTGGGTTGATGGTCCGATCTGCACAGTTAGGCTACAAGGAAATGCTGGCTTGTTCATTTGTACTACTACATTTGTAGACAGTGTTGGGTTTAGAATGCTCAGGTGACTGTATTTTGACTGCAACAGAGGAGAGATGGAGGAGACATTAGGGGCATGTCTATTAATCTGGTCTGGGTTGACAGACTAGAGGTTACTTCTGGCTTGCACACATTGTTTAAAAAAGCTATATAAAGAAATAGGTTCTTTATTTATGAAGTATGAGATGATCATTTCAACCAGCCGTTAGCCGTTTCATAACAACCATTGTTTAAAATGTGGAGCAATGCAGTCCTTGCAACGACTCTTTTATGCATGCTGTGGTGAGGCAGGAGACATTCCTTGACTATTACCATGGCAAAGTGCCCACCCCGCATTCTCCTCTCTCTCAGGTCCTAGTGGACCGGTATTTAAACAGGGTAAAGTGAGTGTTATGTATTGCATTCATGAGTTACTCAGTGGTCACTATGCTGATGTACTTGTAGGATTCTTAATTGTAGAATTCTGGACATTGTAGGTCCTTTTAGAAAGTGTTTCATTTTTTATTTTCTTCTGTTTTATGAAAGTGGCTGTTGTTTAAGGGCATGTTTTAAGACTTTAACTGTTGCTCCCAGTTCAGTGTTTAGCTTATTTATCGGAAGATGGTCGGAGACAGGACTTAACATCAGCAAGGTCAGAGAGGTCCCTTTTCCACTCTGAGCATAACCAAACTAACCTCAATCAACAGGTTGGCTTACGATTGCTGCCTCCATCACTGGGTCTAGACTAGTCTGTCTATATCTTCTTAGCCTTAACACTGTACTACACTGTACCATCTAATGTCCTGAACCACACTTTGAATACTTTCACCAATGCAGTGTTCTTTGTTTCAGTAGTTTCAATTAGCCACTTTTCCATGTTTTGTTGTGATACATTTCATGTATTTTGTTTTTTGGAGTGGAAAAAGACCCCTATCATTTGTTTTATTTTTAATCATTTCTGATGGATGTTGAATGTGATTCTATCAACTTGATGCCACAGTTCCAAAGGAAATAATATTCATGGTATTGATATTACAATTCTAAAGTGTTTACGAATTGATTACTTTTACTATTACCATAAACACTGATTTGATGAATAGAATGATATATGCAGAGAGTGAATTAACCAATGGCAGGCCCCTGTGAAACCGGTAAATATACAGTGCATTCAGAAAGTATTCAGACATCTTGACTTTTTCAAAATGTTGTTACTTTACAACCTTATTCTAAAATGGATTCAATTGTTTTTTTTACTCATCAATCTACACACAATACCCCATAATGACAAAGCAAATGTATTAAAAAGAAAAAACAGATATCACATTTAAGTAATTATTCAGACCCTTTACTCAGTACTTTGTTGAAGCACCTTCGGCAGTGATTACAGCCTCGAATCTCTATTTGAGATGTCAGATTGGGTTCAAGTCTGGACATTCAGAGACTTGTCCTGAAGGCTCTCCTGCGTTGTCTTGGCAGTGTCCTTATGTTTGTTGTCCTGTTGGAAGGTGAACCTTCACCCCAGTCTGAGGTCCAGACCGACTAATCTCCCAGTCTCTGCCGCTGAAAAACATCCCCACAGCATGATGCTGCCACTACCATGCTTCACCGTAGGGATGGTGGCCGGTTTTCTCCAGACGTGAGTCTTGGCATTCAGGCCAAAGTATTCAATCTTGGTTTCATCAGACCAGAGAATCTTGTTTCTAATGGTCTTAGAGTCCTTTAGGTGCCCTTTGGCAAACTCCAACTGGGCTGTCATGTGCCTTTTACTGAGGTGTTGCTTCCGTCTGGCCACTCTACCATAAAGGCCTGATAGGTGGAGTGCTGCAGAGATGTTGTCCTTCTGGAAGTTTCTTCCATTTCCATAGAGGAACTCTGAAACTCTGTCAGAGTGACCATCAGGTTCTTGGGCACCTCCATGACCAAGACCTTTCACCCCCAATTGCTCAGTTTGCAGACAGCTCTAGGAAGAGTCTTGGTGGTTCCAAACTTGTTCCATTTAATAATGATGGAGGCCACTGTTTTCTTGAGGACCTTCAATGCTGCAGAAATGTTTTGGTACCCTTCCCCAGATCTGTGCCTCAACACAATCCTGTCTTGGAGCTCTACGGACAATTCCTTCAACCTTATTGCTTGGTTTTTGCTCTGACATGCACTGTCAACTGTGGGACCTTACATAGACAGGTATTTCCAAATCTATTGAATTTACTACAGGTGGACACATATCAAGTTGTAGAAACATCTCAAGGATGGTCAATGGAAACAGGATGCATCTGAGCTCTATTTCAGGACTCATAGCAAAGGGTCTGAATTCTTATGTCATTTATTTTTGCTTTGTTATTATGGGGTATTGTGTGTAGAATGATGAGCATTTATTTTTTGAAATCCTAATTAGAATAAGGCCGTAATATAACAAAATGTGAAAATAGTCAAGGTGTCTGAATACTTTCTGAATGCACTGTATATGCATATTTATGCATGATTTCTGAGAGTTTACCATCAGTAAACAAAGCCCGGGAGGTGTTCCAGTCATGATGGGGAGCAGCCAGCCACTGGTCTGGGGGGCTTAGTACACATGGCATGCCTAAACTCAGGGATCAGATCTTCTTAGGGGACATGTGTGTGAGACCCTAGTCCAGTGCTGCTGTCCCCATACAGTTTCACTATGGCCATCATACGGAAATATAGAGACTCTTAGTGGCAGATCATTCCTAGTAGTCGTTTTTTTTTTATCTAACGTCACATTGCTACCTACCTTACAGCCACCTCCACGACTGTTTGCCACTTTCATGTTTTGAAATACATGTATTACATTCTCATTAGTATTCTATTATTTTCTAGAATGTGTTTTCACCGATAATGGATATGTCATTTGCAATTGCTATATTGAAACTACCTCTTTTTTTGTGTCATCACGTATTTTACTTTCACACAGGTAATGCTTGATAAAAAATCATATTCATTGGTTTCAATAGCTAGGTTCCCATCCAATTGGTACTGATTTTCTTGCAAATATTCTAAAATCCGCATAAAGAAAATATGCGCATTTCCCACCAGTGGTGTTTCCACCAAACGGATTTGCGGTAGTGCACAAAAAATGTATTTATTTGTTTCAATTTTCATTTACCAAAAAAAAATCTACATTTCAAAGTGTTTCTATCGCATTTTCAGCTCTACGGATAGTTTTGTCACAAAAACTGTTGTGCTAAATGGCACATGTGACTATTCTGGTCGTGGAACCTGTGCTCTAGCCAACAGCTCGCACATACAGTGCAGTTAGGCTGTGCGGATTATGAGATTATTATGGATTATTAAGAGCGAGAATATTTTCATTTGTCAAACGACAGTCAAGCATCGATCATCATGTCAGACCCTCAATATTTATTGGAAAGGAGCGTAAAGCTCATCACCTTTAACACTCCATCACACATGATTTAATCTGTAGCCTAATAAACTGCATGATTTCCCGATTCGTAGCGGGAGGACCATACACCATATCATTGTGTGACTCCAAGTTAACTTTCGGTATGATGGTCATTATATCAATATTTGTGCATAAATGCGTTTCCACCACCATTTCTTGCATAATGAATTTTACTGACACGAAAAGATCCCACCATGTCGAACTAACAAATTATCTGTCGACATTTATAAAATTGTACCGAAATGTCTCCATCACAGCTGTCAGGATTTTTTTTTATACCGTATGACTTTACTCGCCTAAAACATTTGAATGGAAATGTGGTTATTGCACCAATGTTCTGTTATTTTGTGTCTCTTATTTTATCCAGTTACCTCTCACTGTTACTTATTGTGCATGTGAATGTTGCCTCATATGCTATTCCGTGCTACCTCAGGAAAAACTGTCGCCTAGGCCTTAGTGGGTGGGAGTTAGTTTGACCACCTTGCCACTTTACATTTACTCTAACCACTTTTTAAAAATCTGTGATCATCATATATTTTCCAACATCGATTATGTAATTAATGACGTCATACCTCACTGATCAATGAAAACTGATCTTATTTACCATCTTGTCATGATTACCATACCAAAGAATTTCGACAGGAATCTAAACTTGAATCAGTTTACTTTGTAGTGTCATATTAATAAGTATTGTATTCCAATCAATGTATTGTGTTCCTTCACTATATTGATATAGTTGTTTTGATGTACCAAACAATCTACTTGTGAAGTGTAAAGAGTAAAATGATCAGTATCATGATTGATATTTATAACGCTGCTTGTGAGTGATTATCAATTACAATGTAACTTTGGCCAAACTGCCATTTACTGTTGTTCACATGTTTTTCCTCACTCCTCTCAATAATAACTGGTGAATGAGTTTTGTGTTTTAAAAGTGTTTTAACAAGCTCATTCAGTGTTATAACAATGAATTCACGGAGGCTCATCAGCGAGCCCACAATGGGGAATGTCTAAGGCAACCAGAAGAGCAGATAAAATCAGAATGTATCTCTGGGAATAACATCTTAATGTTTTTCCATTGAATGTGAAGATACCACTAGATATGCAGGTGAAACACATGACATTTGTATCTGCCATGTTTTTTGTTGTTATTTTTGTATCTTTTGAAAACCCTTTCTCCTCGTCTTGTTACTTACTACCTGTGATGAATGTGATCCATACGTGTTCAATGCATGTTTAGAATGTGTTAGGATTTGAAACCAAATAAATGTGAACGTTATGCAACTGTGAGATTGTTGTCATTTCAAGCATTATTTGAGTGCCATGTAGAACCCTTTACACAGAGTGTTCACCATGGAACCCAAAAGAGTTCTACCTGGAACCAAAAGGGTTCTCCTATAGTGACTGCCGAATAACCCTTTTGGAACCCTTTTTTATAAGACTGTAGTGTTTTTGGAACGCACAAGCTAGTCAGCAGATTTTGGATGGGCCTAATCTGTGTGTCCCTGATCCATCCCCCAACATCCAGTCTAATTTGTTTTGCGACTATTATTCACACACACAAAAACAAACTGTTCCTGCATGTCAAATCAGATACAGAATGATCTGTACCTAGACAACGTGAATTATGATCATCTACATTTAGGTGTAACTAAAGTGCAGGAACAGCCACAGTATACTGTACCTTTGGTAGAATCTAAATGCTAAAGCTATAGGGATTAATGCAATGCATATTTAAATGTTAAGCAATTCATATCTACTATAATAGGTATAAGTTGTCCTTACTATAGTCAGAGAAGAGGAGGAGAGAGGAGAAACACATGATCAGCAGATTCATGGTCCTGTTTAGGAGGTTGATCGATAATTTGTATTTGTATTTGTAGTTATTATGGATCCCCATTAGCTGCTGCCTGGGGTCCAGAAAAATTAAGTCAGTTCTACAGTTTTAAAACATTACAATACATTCACAATAGACTTCACGACACATTAAGCGTGTGCCCTCAGGCCACTACTCTACTACCACATATCTACAACACAACATCCATGTGTGCGTGTGTGTGTATAGTGCATATGTTATTGTGTGTATACATGTGTCTGTGCCTGTGTTTGTGTCTCTTCACAGTCCCTGCTCTTCCATAAGGTGTATTTTTATCTGTTTTTTTTATCTAATTGTACTGCTTGCATTAGTTACTTGATGTGGAATAGAGTTCCATGTAGTCATGGCTCTATGTAGTACTGTGCGCCTCCCATAGTCTGTTCTGAACTTGGGGACTGTGAAGAGACCTCTGGTGGCATGTATTGTGGGGTATGCATGGATGTCCGTGCTGTTTGCAAGTAATTCAAACAGACAGGTCGGTGGATTCAACATGTCAATACCTCTCACAAATACAAATAGTGATGAAGTCAATCTCTCCTCCACGTTGCGCCAAGAGAGATGGACATGCATATTATTGATGTTAGCTCTCTGTCTACAGCCGTTCTGCCCTGTTCTGAACCATTTGCAATTTTCCTAAGTCACTCTTTGTGGCACCTGACCACACGACTGAACAGTAGTCCAGGTGCGACAAAACTAGGGCCTGTAGGACCTGCCTTGTTGATAGTGCTGTTAATTTTAAGAAGGCAGAGCAGTGCTTTATTATGGACAGACTTCTCCCCATCTTAGCTACTGTTGTATCAATATGTCTTGACTATGACAGTTTACTACAATCCAGGGTTACTCCAAGCAGTTTAGTCACCTCAACTTGCTCAATTTCCACATTATTCATTACAAGATTTAGTTGAGGTTTAGAGTTTAGTGAATAATTTGTTGTAAACCTAATGCTTTTAGTTTTAAAAAAATATTTAGGACTAACTTATTCATGCCACCCTTTCTGAAACTAACTTCAGCTCTTTGTTAAGTGTTGCAGTCATTTCAGTTGCTGTAGTAGCTGACATGTATAGTGTTGAGTCATCCGCATACAGACTCAAAGCCAAGTGGCATGTCGTTAGTAAAGATTGAAAAAAGTAAGGGGCCTAGACAGCTGCCCTGGGGAATTCCTGATTATACCTGGATCATGTTGGAGAAGCTTCCATTAAAGAACACCCTCTGTGTTCTGTTGGACAGGTAACTCTTTATCCACAATATAACAGGAGGTGTACAGTCATAATGCATACATTTGTTCCAGCAGCAAACTATGATCGATAATGTCAAAAGCCACACTGAAGTCTAACAAAAGTCCCCACAATCTTTTTACATCAATTTCTCTCAGCCAATCATCAGTCATTTGTGTAAGTGATGTGCTTGTTGAATGTCCTTCCCGATAAGCGTGCTGGCTATTTCAATCAATAAAGTTTTTTTTACTATTCTTGGGTAGCCTGAATGACTTTTGCTTCCCTCCAGGCCTGAGGGCACAAACTTTCTAGTAGGCTTAAATTGAATATATGGCAAATAGGAGTGGAAAAATTGTCTGCTATTATGAGTAATGTTCCATCCAAGTTGTCATACCTCGGTGCCTTGTCATTGTTGGGGCAGCAGGGTAGCCTAGTTGTTAGCACGTTGGACTAGTAACCGGAAGGTTGCAAGTTCAAATACCTGAGCTGACAAGGTACAAATCTGTCGTTCTGCCCCTGAACAGGCAGTTAACCCACTGTTCCTAGGCCTTCATT
The DNA here is from genome assembly GCF_023373465.1 of Oncorhynchus keta. Classification (NCBI taxonomy): domain Eukaryota; kingdom Metazoa; phylum Chordata; class Actinopteri; order Salmoniformes; family Salmonidae; genus Oncorhynchus; species Oncorhynchus keta. The sequence goes on along the minus strand of NC_068434.1, from coordinate 24,846,186 downwards.
GAAAATAAGATTTTGTTCTTAACTGACTTGCCTAGTTAAGTAAAGGTCAAATTAAATTGTTGATAGACAATCATTTTTTCTCCTCTTTCACACTCATTTTACAGAATAAAAAATTATAATGCATATGTTTCATAATTTGGTCAGATATACTTAGATGTGTAGTGCCGGTGTTTGTTGCTGGCATGTCATGCCTAAGTTTACTAATCTTGCCAAAAAATCAATAAAGTAGTTGGCAATATCAGTGAGTTTTGTGATGAATGGGCCGTCTAATTCAATGAAAGAATGGAGCTGAGTTTGACTTTTTGCCCCAAATTTCATTTAAGGTGCTCCAAATCTTTTATCATGTATCTTTTGTTTCATAGTATATCCTCTTATTTTTATTCCATTTAGCCACGAGTTCTCAATTTGCAGTACGTTGCCAATCGGTTGTGCTGACAGACTTATTTGCCAGTGGAGCTGCTGCTTGAATCATGTGTGTGATTGTCAGTGGACCTGCTGCGTGCATCATGTGTGTGATTGTCAGTGGACCTGCTGCGTGCATCATGTGTGTGATTTGTCCAAGGAGTGGGCTATAGGAGAGGACCCACTTATCTGCTCAAGGCTACGTGAGGTGAGGCAAGGTGAGGTGAGGGGCATTTGACAGGCTTTTCGAACAGCAGCCCCTCTTCTCTCCCCTGACAGGATTCCCCCCCCAGCCTTCACTGACTGACCTCCACTCTCAGGTATATTCAAGTCTGAGCGTGTGGAGTCCCTTTCAATTGAGACGTATCATGCAGGGATAACAAATGATTTACATTAGTTAAAATATGTGTAGTAAGATCTATCTCTATTCAACATCAGATTTGCAACTTTTCAATTTACACTATCCTTACTTTAACCTCAGATGTGGTGTGGCCAAAGCCACATTCCTGCTTCTTGTGTGAGTGCGCCTTTTAGCATACCGTAAATAGTCAAACAAAATAAGGATAGCAATTCAAACTATACAGGAGGTTCTCATCTAAACTATATTTCACTTAACATTGCACACTTGATTAATGCAATGATTCACAAATGTGTGGATATTTTAAATGCCTTTCAAGGGTAGGTAGCATAGACAACCACATGTAACATATGGATTTGCAATAGTATACACACCAAAGGTCCCAATGCAAAGTTACACCCTTACGTTTGTAATGTTCAAAAAACAGAAAACATCTACCCACAAAACACAGGTGGGAAAAGGCTACCTAAGTATGGTTCTCAATCAGAGAAAATGATCGACAGCTGCCTCTGATTGAGAACCACACCAACCACACAGAAATAGAAAACATAGAACACAAAACATAGAATGCCCACCCCAACTCACGCCCTGACCAATCCAAAATAGAGACATAAAAAGGATCTCTGAGGTCAGGGCGTGACAACTTCAAATGAAAGAAAATACTTATGTACTCATGACTACTGGTTTCAATTACATTTTCAGCCAACTTACAAGCAAATACTATATGAATTTACTGCTACAAATCGTCACGCAAGTTTGCTAGCCAACTAACATGCTAATGTTAGCCCCCATCAGCCTACTTAAGTTACATTAGCACTGCATGAGTCAGCCAGTTGCTATGAACACATAGCTTACAGCTACATTAACCAGTTATCAAATAATGTTACCGGTATATCTTAGCCAGCAAGCCAGTCAGCTAAATTGAGCTATTTAGAGTGCTAGCTAGTCTAGCCAGCTAACTAGACTAGCTAGCCAAACACCATGGTCAACATAGTGAACTAGTAAGCCAGAGAACAACACCAACTAGTCTAACAAAGGCAGGAACCCACAAACACAAAAAAAATCCAGCAGCGATAAAATAGAGAGAGCGGAGACTTACTGATTGACGGCTGAGTTAGCTCAACAACAAAAAAAGCCACGGAGAGAGGCGCTTCTGAGAGAAGCTCCAGACAGATGGACTTGATCACAACAGCACAGTCAGATATTGTAGTGTGCTAGTAGTAAGCCAAGATTGATAAACGCTGTTAGCCTATTCACGGAGCCCTGATGTGTGGAGAATCTGATTGGTTGTTTACAACACACCTTACTCATGATCGGTTGATTGTAGCGCACCACTGCCAACACTCAGTCTGCATGACTAGTGGCTAACATTAGCCAGCTCGAGCTAGTTAACACATAGTAGATTCTCCATATGACTGTGACAAATAGAGCGTGGTCGGTAGTTTAGAAGATATCCAGAAATTAGTTAATAAATATGTAAAAACCCCTAAACATAACTATGTTTGTAGTTATAGGTGACCAGATCATGACAACAACGAAGTTACTAAGTCATTCACCACACTGTTGTTACTAGGGTGAGTAAAAACACATGCTTCCTACCCTTTAATTTTACATTTGTAACGGCGTTCTTCATTTGTAGAAAGAGAGTCGGACCGAAATGCAGCGTGGTGGTTACTCATGACTTTAATGAAAAAGTGACACATGAAATAACTATACAAATACAAAAACAACAAACGGAACGTGAAACCTAATTACAGCCTATTTTTTTAAATAAAAAATAATTTATTATCTTCAATACCATTCATTCTTTACAACTCATAATTTACATACATACTCAAATTAATGGTATTTTAATTAAACTAATTAAACTAATTAAACTAAACATAAACCACAAACAAAACCTCAGGGGAGCATCTTCCCTCCCCGTCACCCTACAAAATACCTTTCTCTATCTCCCCGTCCCTAATCTATCCTCTTACAAATCTAAATGACACCCAGCCCTAAACCCCCCTTCCACCTCTCCCGAGCAGCATGCTGCCCCCACTTCCTCTCCTCCCTCTTCATCCTCCCCCTCAAATCTCCTTCCACCCTCCTCACTATCCCTTCCACCCCACAATCTCTCCCTGTCTTCACCATGTTCTGCCTTGCGTCCCACAGCCCCCGTTTAAAGAGACTCATGAGAAGCCAGAGCAGAAACCTGTCCCTATCCGTCCCTCTCGCTCTCCCTACACCCCTCTCTAACCTGGCCCACGTCAATACAAAATCCCCCTTTACCAAACCTAACAACACCCGTGCCCTAGCCCATACTACTCCGGCAAAGGCACAGTCCCAAAAGACATGGCGCACAGTCTCCTCCCTGCCACAAGAGGATCTTGGACAGGTGGAGGATTGCACCAAACTATACCGGTACAAGATGGAACGTACCGGCAAGCACTTATGGAGGCTCAACCAATTCAGGTCCTTGAGCCTGTTGTCCAGACCCCGCGCCTGCACTCCCTCCCAGACCACTTCCGAGATGCCCACTACAGGCGCCGGACTCCCTGCCTTTCTGACCTCCTCGTACAGGTGCCTGTGATCTAAACCTACTCGGGCAACTTCAACCTCAGGGTGTGCAAGCAGCCACTTGGTCGCATGACCAAAGTGCCACGGCAGCTGTTCCGCCCGAGGACCCGTGTTAGACCACACCATTATGCTTCTCGCCTGATACGAGAAAAACACCCGCAGGAGGTAACCGGACGGGTGTATCACTGGCTGAGCAAGCTCCGTTAACAAGAAAGAAACAAAAATTGTGTCCAGCTTGAGGGGGAAATGTGGTACCCCCCTACCTCCCTCCCCGATGGGACAGATCATGCGTGCCCTGGCGACCCACTCGCACCTGCCACTCCACATAAACTGAAACACAAGCCTCACTAGAGGCCTCCTCAGACAAGCCAGCAATGGGTAAATGTATGTCAAATACAAAAGAGACGGCAACACATCCACCTTTAGGACCAGGACTTTGCCCATAAAAGATAAATACCTAGCTTTCCACATTGCTAGCTTCCTCTGTACCACTGCGATACGCATGTTCCAGTTTAGCGTCGCTGAGCCGGAGGTCTCAAAATGGACCCTGAGAATCCTCAGGGCCCCCTCACAGAGAGATAACCCCCCAGGCACATCCGTTCTACCGCTCCATCTTCCGAAAATCTTGACAGAAGACTTTGCATGGTTCAGAACTGCTCCCGACGCTCGGGTGAAATCCCCAAAGATGGCAAGGGACCTTGTCAGGCACGAGTCCTTGCACAACAGCAAGGAAGTGTCGTCGGCGTACTGCGTCATCTTAACACGTAGCCCACCACTTCCAGGGATCAGCAAGCCTTCCACCCCTGTGTCTGCCCTAACGGCAGCCCCCAGAGGCTCCATGTACAGAACGAAGAGGAGAGCCGAGAGTGAGCACCCCTGCCTGACCCCAGACGAGAGGTCAAAAACGTCACCCAAGTGACTATTTACACTAACTCGGCACCCCGCTCCGACATATAATGTACGAATCCATCCTATAAACTTCTCCCCAAATCCTAATCGACCTAACACTCTGAATAAAAAGGATCTATTCACGCAATCAAAGGCTTTCGCCTGATCTAGTGCTGCTACCATTAAAAGGCAGTCCTCTATCTTCAACCCAAGCGATGGAGTCCCTGATTAACTGTAGGTTCCATCTAATAGAGTGGCCCTCTACCCCGCACGTCTGATCCTCATGAATGACGTAGGGAAGGGCTGTGCACAACCGGTCTGCTAAAACCTTTGCAAGTAGCTTGTAATCTACACACAGCATGGTCAACGGCCGCCAGTTGCCAAGGTCTGTTACTTCCCCCTTCTTATATAAAAGTGACAGCACAACAACAGCCATTGATCCCCCCGGGACCCCCGTCTCAAGGATGGCCTTCAAGACTTTGAGGACCACTGGTCCAAGTATACCCCAACACTTGAGATAAAACTCAGCCGGCAGCCCATCCATCCCAGGAACCTTCCCTTTTCCCATCCTCCTAAGAGCGCTCTCAACCTCTTCTAGTGAGATCTGGGCCTCCATCACTTCTCTAATGTCCTCCGGCAACCGCCTGGACAAGTGTTCTAAAAACACATTTCCCTGCTCTACATCTATTGCCCTTTCCTTAAATAAACCTTGCAAATTATCAGTTGTCACCCTGACCATATCCTCTGGTTCTCTAACTATACTACCATTTTCTTCCCTAACACCATGCATTACCTTTCTACTCTGTCTGGCCCTAACCAACTTAAAGAACATAGCAGAACAAGTCTCATTATGTTCTAGAAAGCCACTATGCGCACGCTCCAGGAAAGCTCGAGCCTTCCGCTCCTGCAACTCCCTGAGCTGCGCCTTTAGGGTTGCGGATCTCTCCCAGTCAAACGACCCACCGAGGTTGCCTGCCTCGTATTCGAGTTCAATTAACCTTTGGATACGATCCACCTCCCTCCTCTCCTCCCTTTTTTTCCTCTTGCAATACCCTATTATAAAAGCCCTAATCCTCACCTTAACTAATTCCCACCACTCTAACACCCCCTCGCACATGGACTGGAGGCCCTCAAGCCTCCAAAAGAAACCATAAGACCCGTCAACAAAAGCCTGCTCCTCCAGCACATCCCGATCTAGCTTCCAGTACCCCCTACCAAAGAGGCAGACTGGCGACCCCACCTGCAGGAGCACCCCGTCGTGATCCGAAAAGAAAACAGGCAACAGCCGCCCAGACAACTTACCCAAAGACCTGGGTACAAAAATATAGTCGAGCCTCCGCTCAACCCCCCTGGAGTTGCGCCATGTAGGACCGTCCATTTTCGGAGTAGTGTGCAGACCACCATCTACCAGACCCTGGCAAGCCATTAGCCTGGCAATGGCGCCTGCACTGCTATCCCCCCCTCTTCCTAAATCTGTATTAAAATCCCCCACTATCACTAATTTCCTATTTGTGACACAACACACAGGGGCGTCAGACAGTCCCCCATCTCCCTCCTGTCTGCCACCACCTGTGGCCCATACACCACCACTAATCTAAATGTACAATCCCTTATCGTGACATCCACCCCTATAACCCTGCCCTGCATTACCACAAAAGAATCCTACACTTTTACCTCCCTGTGCCCACACAAAATCCCTACCCCCGATGAGTGCACCCCCCCAACACCCCAAACCGACTCCCCCTTGTCCCACTCCCTCTTAAACATACTAACATCCCCTCCATCCCTCAGGTGAACCTCCTGTAAAAAACAAAAATCAAACCCCACACCCTCCAAATAACTAAAAACCGCCCTCCTCTTAACAAAATCCCTTAAACCACTTACATTTAAACTAACAAAAGTAAAATTAGACCCCATGAAAAAATAAAAACATGTAATACACTCAAATTATAAACCCAGACAGAAAAAAACAAAAACAGGAGACTCACCCGATGCTCCCCTGCTCCATATCTACCGGTGAGAACACCATCCGTAATCCCGACATCCCCCCCCTCTTCCTCCATCACACCATCCCAGGATGCAGGAATAGTGTTTGGCTCCGGGGTGCCCTGCACCCTGGGTCTACCCCCACAATCCTCCCCCTCCCCAGTGTTGCAGCTGGTTTGGAAAAAAATTGGGGAGGCTGAGTCCCCAAACAAAAACCTCCCCACCTCCTCCTGTACCCAGTCCTGAGTCTTGTTAGGTGTGTCCCCACCCCCATCACTCTCTTGGCCATCCCCTCCCTCTCACTGTCGGCCAATCGCACCCTTCTCTTCATTCTCTTCTTTGGTGATGGCGGCAGTGGAGAGATACCACCCTCCCCCCGCCAGCTCCTCCACCATACCCCTCATCTCTTCCACCAGGGCACTTTCCCCCCAGTCCACTTGCTCTTCCACCGTCTCCTTCTCCACCACTCCTCCCTCGCTTTCTTCTCTCTCATGCTCCTCCACTCGCTTGCCTTCTTCTGCCGCTTTTCCTGGTTCTCCTACTCCCGTGCCTTCCGTTTCCTTCTCTCTTCCATCCACCGCTTCTTGCTCCTCCTCCTTCCTTGTGGCCTTCCCCTCTGGACCTGTACTCTGGTCATGAGGCGTGCTTCCTTCCCCTCCTCTTCTTCCCCCATCCCCCGCTCCTGCTCCCCCCAGCCGCAGACGCATATGACCTCTGACGAGCCGGGCACCCCCGCCACAGGTGTGCTGACGAGCCACACCCATGGCACGTCTTAGGCTTGTCACAATCCCTCGCCTCGTGATCCTCAGATGCACAAAATCTGCATTTTCTTGTACTGCACGAGGCGAAAATCATCAACATTGTCAAGACCAAAATATTCAGAACCAAGTTATAGTATAGTAACATTCAGTAGAGAGGAGAGATATGTTAATTGGAGAGTGGGGGGTTCATTTCAGGCCCTGGCAGCATTAGGTTTTGGTCAGCCCACTGTTGCAGAAGTTGCCCTTCAGAAACGCCACCCTCTGAGCCATGTTTTCTTATCAGAACTAAAAGTCCAATATCCTCTCTCTTTGATTAACACCCAGAGGTTTGATCAACACAGAGTTAGAGCTGATATGGAAGAGCACAGTACCACAGATTCAGGGGGAGGGCTACTGCTTTGATTGAGATGTAAAGACCACACACATATTCCCCCTGCATCTGCATTATCATTTGTTAATTTTGTTCGCTCAATGCCTTGACAACGTAATATGAATAATTTTACCATAATAGGAATTGTATGGTATCAACCCCATTACACCTGTCTGTGCTTTAGGTTAGGCTCATTTACGTCACACTTGGAGACATGTCAAGGCTGGGGCCGACCCACAACCAAAACATAGAGAGATACAAGTGAAGGGAGGGAAAGGTGGGTGGAGAAAGTGAGGTAGAATTTTTTTTAGGTGTATAAAGACATAGATGAGAGAGAGAGAGAGAGAGAGAGAGAGAGAGAGAGAGAGAGAGAGAGAGAGAGAGAGAGAGAGAGAGAGAGAGAGAGAGAGAGAGAGAGAGAGAGAGAGAGAGAGAGAGAGAGAGAGAGAGAGAGAGAGAGAGAGAGAGAGAGAGAGAGAGAGAGCATTTAAGGACAATGGAGCATGGACTGTAGGAAATGGCAGAGGCATTAGAGAAATGTGAGGGAACAAGGTTACATTTTTCTGGAAGTGTGTCAGTTGGTGGAGGGTGAGGAATGGTGGGACTGTTATCGGCAGGCAGTGGGTCTGGAGTGCTCCAGGGTCAAGGGGACACAAGATGAGAGGGGTGGAGAGGGGGGAGACGAGAGAGAGGGGTGGAGAGGTGGGAGACGGGAGAGACGGGGAGAGGACCACACCTGGAGAAGGCACGATTCAGGAGCGTGGCAGAAAGGACTGAGGCCAATAAAGCCAAGTGGACACTGACATGCTTGTACCATCAAGGCCGGAAGATCCTTTAATCTCCATAAGTTCCTTCTGGTTGTTAAAGGGGCATTCTGCAGTTAAAACAATAAAAATCACACCCAACCACTGTTTTGTTAAAAAGCTGAGGGATGGGGCTGGAGAAATGTAACCACTGTCAAATTCATAGACAGAGCTATGAATGCATGGACTGACCATCCATGATATTAAAATGATAATTTTTACCATGTTTTGAGGCTATATCGTGTTTGATTACAATGATATTGTTTACAAACAATGGAGTAAAACAATCTTAAATCTTGGGTTCTAATGGGGTTGGGGGGGGGGCAAATAGTCCAGGTAACCATTTGGTTACCTGTTCAGGAGTCTTATGGCTTGGGGGCAAAAACTGTTGAGGCCTTTTGTCCTAGACTTGGCACTCCGGTACCGCTTGCCATGCGGTAGTAGAGAGAACAGTCTTTGATTGGGGTGGCTGGGGTCTTTGACAATCTTTAGGGCCTTCCTCTGACACCGCCTGGTGTAGAGGTCCTGGATGGCAGGCAGCTTAGCCCCAGTGATGTCCTGGGCCGTACACACTACCCTCTGAAGTGCCTTGCACTACCCTCTGAGGACGAGCAATTGCCGTACCAGGCAGTGATGCAACTGGTCAGGATGCTCTCGATGTTGCAGCTGTAGAACCTTTTGAGGATCTCAGGACCCATGCCAAATCTTTTTAGTTTCCTGAGGGGTAATAGGCTTTGTCGTGCCCTCTTCACTACTGTCTTGGTGTGTTTGGACCATTCTAGTTTGTTGTTGATGTGGACACCAAGGAATTTGAAGCTCTCAACCTGCTCCACTACAACCTGCTCCGGACCTCCCGGTCGCGGCCGGTTACGACAGAGCCTGGGCGCGAACCCAGGGACTCTGATGGCACAGCTGGCGCTGAGGACATACATTCTTTACATACTTCCTTCTTTCAACTCTGTCCTTTAGGTTAGTCACATTCTTGTCACAATGTTTTTGATCCATCCTCAGTTTTCTGCTATCACAGACATTAAACTCTGTAACTATTTAAAGTCACCATTGACTTCATGTTGAAATCCTTGAGTGGTTTCTTTCCTCTTCGGCAGCTGAGTTAGGAGGGACACCTGTATCTTTGTAGTGACTGGGTGTATTGATACACCATCCAAAGTATAATTAATAATTTCACCATACTCAAAGGGATATTCAATGTCTGCTTTTTTGTTGTTGAAGGCACTGTTATTAATTTAAAAGCCCCAAAAATGGATGTACCAATGCCAGATTGCCCCTTTAAGATGTACCTATGTTTATAAGGAAATAATGATTGAGTCAGATCATGGTGGGAAAAAAATGGATTCAAATAATATGTTAATATTGTTAAAGATATGCTTGGCCTGTCACTCTCATGAGAGAAAAAATCTATTTCATTTTTCATGAAAGAATTAACACAATTCTGTGATAAGAGCTAGGTAAATGAGCTATTTGTTTGTGTAAGGGGATTATAAATACAAATAGCAATTGTTTTAGATTATTTTTCCTTTTGATTCCTGGAGACGAATGTGAAACCAGTCATGGAAGCAAACTGAAAAGCATATCAACATGACAGGTATTTCTTCCACTTTCCCACAGTGAAAAAGCCAATAAAATATTGTGACCTTATGCATTGTTTGAATTATATGGCCTTTTAACTTGCGGTAATGAAACTTGGACACGCAAGCCAAATGGGTAGGCTCCTGCAGCCTGGAGCATGTGATGACGACAGCATTGCGCAATGACAATCGTACATGACAATGTAGCCTTCTTTTTGGAACAGACATCAGGGATGTGACAAATGGCAAATATTTCTTATGTTTAATCAGACATCTTTTGATTGTTTTTTTCCATTAAAACGATAACACACATTAATAAAATTCCATGTGAATTCACAGTTCAGAAGGAGGGTCTACATCACGCTTCCCTTGGAGAGAGAAAATTGTGTAATTTATGTTGATGGCCCTCTTGCTTTTAAGGAGAGTGGCTCCTGTTGTTGTTGTCTTCCAGTCCCAAGTTATCAAACCGGCACTAAACTACAGTCATAGAGCTAGAGCCTCCGTGTAGCAAGTTATTAGGAGATATGTAGGCTATTGAAGATGGAATTAAAATCACAGAACTACAAGAAAAACGACAAGGACAGGCTACAACACTAAAAGTCAACTGGTAGACTGAATGGATTTGTTATTTACTGTAGTATTCGGAAGGGGAGAAAGCGCACAGTTCAAGTTATGAAGCCTCAATTAGCCTGGCTAGCTAGCTACCTCAACTAGCTTCTCTCGGGTTGATGGCGGAAAGGTAACAAGTACTATGTAATGAGATGAGATGATAAATAAACCGCATTAATTGAGTCTAACAGCATGAGTCGACTTGGTTGCTATGGTTCTTCCCCTCCCTGCTCCCGTCATCACTCACATTTGAGCTGCTGCTTTGCTTTGAGTCTCTGTGAAGGAAAACGTTCACACCTCGAACAAACATACCCCTTACCATCTTCACAACAATTTTGTGAATATGACTTGACCATAATAATTGACCCTTCAATGTTATACCTAGGAATTTTGCCTTCTCAACTTGCTCAATGGTCACACAACTCCAGATGAGGTTTAGGTCTTAGAGAATGTTTTGAACCAAATAAAAATGCTTTTAATTTTACATGTGACAAGTTTATTATTAATCACCCATTTTGATACTGACTGTAACTTCTTATTTAGAATTTCAGTGAGCACTTTGGGTGCTGACATGTAGAGTGTGGAATCATCTGCATACCTAGTCATTCTAGCTTCACTTAAGACCAGTAGCAAATCAAATCACATTTTATCGGTCACATACATATATTTAGCAGATGGTATTGCGGGTGTAGCGAAATGCTTGTGTTCCTAGATCCAACAGTGCAACTGCAATTCACAACAATACACACAAATCTAAAAGTAAATTAAGGGAATGAATAAATAAATAAATATTAGGATAAGCAATGTTGGAGTCTGGAGTATATACATACACTACCGTTCAAAAGTTTGGGGCCACTTAGAAATGTCCTTGTTTTTGAAAGAAAATCAAATTTTTTGTCCATTAAAATAATATTAAACTGATCAGAAATACAGTGTAGACATTGTTAATGTTTATCATTTTAAAAGGCTAATTGATCATTAGAAAATCCTTTTGCAATTATGTTAGCACAGATGAAAACTGTTGTACTGATTAAAGAAGCAATACAACTGGCCTTCTTTAGACTAGTTGAGTATCTGGAGCATCAGCATTTGTGGGTTTGATTACCAGCTCAAAATGACCAGAAACAAAGAACTTTCTTCTGAAACCGTCAGTCTTTTCTTGTTCTGAGAAATGAAGGCTATTCCATGTGATGAATTTCCAAGAAACTGAAGATCCCTTCACAGAACAGAGCAAACTGTCTCTAACCAGAATAGAAAGTGGAGTGGGAGGCCTCAGTGGAAGGCCCCAGTGCACAACTGCGCAGTCTGCTTACCATTTCTGACATTTTGGTAGGCTATTTGTTAGTCACTTGTCTATAATTAGATACATGTAGCTTCTCTTATGTCATTATATGTTGCCCTAGAAGAGGGGAGATCAGTGACAATCAATGGACAGATGAGACCAGGGAAGCTGAGGCACGGGAAGGGGAAGGAGTTTCCCTGCTGGAGCATTCCAGGGGGATTTGGATTGGGCACATACGGAACAGGAGTTGCCATAATGAGTGATGTCCTGAGCCAAGGTGGGCCACCAGTACTTTCCAGAGATGGTCTGAATGGTGCAGGTGAATCCTGGATCTCCAGCGATGACAGCTGTGTGCAGCCGATCCCTTATCCCTGTGGGAACATAGATGCGCACAGTAGGATAGGTAGCAGGTGCGAGTTCCCTCTCCAGGGCCTGGCGAATGTCCATATCTATATCCCAGAGCACCACCTTTTAATCATCCATCATGACTCCATGCAGGCTTATCTGGTAACCCAAAAAGGAGCCATCCTCCTGATGGAATTGGCACTTTCTGCATTTGGCGTGCAATTGGTTGGCCAGGAGGCGTTCCAGGACTACTCGGACGTGAGTGATGTGATCCTCCAAGATATCTGAGCAGACCAGGATGTTGTCGAAAGTCAGTAGTTAACTTGTTCTCTTGTTCGCAAAGCTGCAGCTGGTTCGAAACAAAGCAGCATGCCTTGCCCTTAACTGCACACACAGAACTAACATCAACAACATGCATGATAGTCTTTCATGGCTGAGGGTTGAGGAGCTAATGAATTACTTCTCTTCTAGTCTGTTTAAGAAACATTTGTGTGTTGAAAATGCCTAACCAAACTCAGCAAAAAAAGAAACATACTCCCAGTGTCAATTGCGTTTATTTTCAGCAAACTTAACATGTGTAAATATTTGTATGAACGCAACAAGATTCAACAACTGAGACATATGAACGGAACAAGTTCCTCAGACATGTGACTAACATAAATTGAATAATGTGTCCCTGAACAAAGGGGGGGTCGAAATCAAAAGTAACAGTCAGTATCAGCTGCATTTAGTACTGCAGTGCATCTCCTCCTCATGAAATGCACCAGACTTTTCAGTTCTTGCTGTAAGATGTTACCCCATTCTTCCACCAAGGCACCTGCAAGTTCCCGGACATTTCTTGGGGTAATGGCCCTCACCCTCCGATCCAACAGGTCCTAGACAATGATGCTGTGGCACACCGCCCCAGACCATTACGGAACCTCCACATCCAAATCGATCTTCTCCAGAGTACAGGCCTCGGTGTAACGCTCATTCCTTCTACGATAAACGACCATCACCCCTGATGAGACAAAAGCACTTTTTGCCAGTCCTGTCTGGTCCAGCGACGGTGGGTTTGTGCCCATAGACGACGTTGTTGCCGGTGAGGTCTGGTGAGGACTTGCCTTACAACAGGCCTACAAGCCCCCAGTCCAGCCTCTCTCAGCCTATTGCGGACAGTCTGAGCACTGATGGAGAGATTGTGCATTCCTGGTGTAACTCTGGCAGTTGTTGTTGCCATCCTGTACCTGTCCCAAAGGTGTGATGTTCGGATGTACCGATCCTGTTCGGATGTACGTGTTGTTACACGTGGTCTGCCACTGTGAGGACGATCAGCTGTCTGTCCTGTCTCCCTGTAGCGCTGTCTTCAATCAATCAACCAATCAAATGCATGTATAAAGTCCTTCTTACATCAGCTGATGTCACAAAGTGCTGTACAGAAACCCAGCCTAAAACCCCAAACAGCAGGCAGAAGTAGAAGCATAGTGGCTAGGAGAAACTCCCTAGAAAGGCCGGAACCTAGGAAGAAACCTAGAGAGGAACCAGGCTATGAGGGGTGGCCAGTCCTCTTCTGGCTGTGCCAGGTAGAGATTATAATAGAACATGGCCAAGATTTTCAAACGTTCATAGATGACCAGCAGGGTCAAATAATAATAATCACAGTGGTTGTAGGTGCAACAAATCAGCATCTCAAGAGTAAATGTCAGTTGGCTTTTCATAGCCGATCACGCAGAGTATCTCTACCGCTCCTGCTGTCTCTAGAGAGTTGAAAACAGCAGGTCTGGGACAGGTAGCATGTCTGGTGAACAGGTCGGTTGTCCATAGCCGCAGGCAGAACAGTTGAAACTGGAGCAGCAGCACGACCAGGTGGACTTGTAGAAATCAAGGAGTCATCAGGCCAGATAGTCCTGAGGCATGGTCCTAGGGCTCAGGTCCTCTGAGAGAGAGAGAGAGAGAGAGAGAGAGAGAGAGAGAGAGAGAGAGAGAGAGAGAGAGAGAGAGAGAGAGAGAGAGAGAGAGAGAGAGAGAGAGAGAGAACTTAAATTCACACAGGACAACGGATAAGACAGGAGAAATACTCTAGATATAACATACTGACCCTAGCCCCCCATCAAATAAACGATTGCAGCATAAATGCTGGAGGCTGAGACAGGAGGGGTCGGGAGACACCGTGGCTCCGTCCGCCGATATCCCCGTACAGGGCCGAACAGGCAGGATATAACCCCACCCACTTTGCCAAAGCACAGCCCCCACACCACCAACTTACCATCCTGAGACGAGGCCGAGTATAGCCCACAAAGATCTACCCCACGGCACAACCAAAGGGGGGGCGCCAACCCGGACAGGAAGATCACGTCAGTGACTCAACCCACTCAAGTGACTCACCCTTCCTAGGGACGGCATGGAAGAGCACCAGTAAGCCAGTGACTCAGCCCCTGTAATAGGGTTTTAGGCAGAGAATCCCAGTGGGCGGTTTGTTGCTCCAGTGCCTTTACATTCACCTTCACACTCCTGGGTCAGACTACACTCAATCATAGGACCTACTAGAGAGATGAGTCTTCAGTAAAGACTTAAAGGTCGAGACCGAGTCTGCGTCTCTCACATGGGTAGGCAGACCATTCCATAGAAATGGAGCTCTTTAGGAGTATGCTCTGCCTCCAGCTATTTGCTTAGAAATTCTAGGGACAATTAGGAGGCCTGCGTCTTGTGACCGTAGCGTACGTGTAGGTATGTACGGCAGGACCAAATCAGAGAGATAGGTAGAAGCAAGCCCATGTAATGCTTTGTAGGTTAACAGTAAAACCTTGAAATCAGCCCTTGCGTTAACAGAAAACCAGTGTAAAGAGGCTAGCAATGGGGTAATATGATAACATTTATTGGCTCTAGTCAAGGTTCTAGCAGCCGTGTTTAGCACTAACTGAAATGTATTTAGTGCTTTATCTGGGTAGCCGGAAAGTAGAGCATTGCAGTAGTCTAACCTAGAAGTGACAAAAGCATGGATACATTTTTCTGCATCATTTTTGGAAAGAATTGTTCTGATTTTTGCAATGTTACGTAGATGGAAAAAAGCTGTTAGTCAAAAGAGAGATCAGGGTCCAGAGTAACGCCAAGGTCCTTCACAGTTTTATTTGAGATGACTCTACAACCGTCAATATTAATTGTCAGAGTCAACAGATCTCTTTGTTTCTTGGGACCTAGAACAAGCATCTCTGTTTGTTCTAGTTTAAAAGTAGAACATTTGCCACCATCCACTTCCTTATGTCTGAAACACAGGCTTCCAGGGAGTGCAATTTTGGGGCTTCACCATGTTTCATCGAAATGTACAGCTGTGTTGTCATCCGCATTGCAGTGAAAGTTAAAATTATGTTTCCGAATTACATCACCAAGACGTTAAATATATAGGTAATACTAATAGTTGACCTAAAATGGACCCTTAAGGAATGAAATGTACAGTTCACAAACCATCTACGGAGACAAACTGATATCTTTCCGACAGATAAGATCTAAAACAGGACAGAACTTGTCCGTGTAGACCAATTTGGGTTTCCAATCCCTCCAAAAGAATGTGACGATCGATGGTATCAAAAGCAGCACTAAGGTCTAGGAGCACGAGGACAGATGCAGAGCCTCGGTCTGACGCCATTAAAAGGTAATTTAACGCCTTTACAAGTGCAGTCTCAGTCCTATGATGGGTTTTAAAAACCAGACTGAAGCGTTTCGTATACATTGTTTGTCTTCAGGAAGGCAGTGAGTTGCTGTGCAACAGCTTTTTAATTTTTTTTTAGAGGAATGGGAGATTCAATATAGACTGATAGTTTTTTATATTTTCTGGGTCAAGGTTGGGCATTTTCAAGAGAAGCTTTATTACTGCCACTTTTAGTGGGTTTGTTACACATCCGGTGGACAGAGAGCCGTTTATTATGTTCAACATAGGAGGGCCAAGCACAGTAAGCAGCTCTTTCAGTAGTTTAGTTGGAATAGGGTCCAGTATGCAGCTTGAAGGTTTAGAGGCCATAATTATTTTCATCAATGTGTCGAGAGATATAATATTTAAAAAATGTAATATCTCCCTTGATCCTAGGTCCTGGCAGTGTTCTGCAGACTCAGGACAACTGAGTTTTGAAGGAATACACAGATTTAAAGAGGAGTCTGTAATTTGCATTCTCATGATCAAAGAAGTTCATGAATTTATCACTGCTGAAGTGAAAGTCATCCTCTCTTGGGGAATGCTGCTTTTTAGTTAGCTTTGTGTCAGTATCAAAAATACATTTTGAATTGTTCTTATTTTCCTCAATTAAGTTGTAAAAATAGGATGATCGAGCATTTGTGATACTGCACAGTACTGTCCTTCCAAGCTAGTTGGAAGGTTTCCAGTCTGGTGTAGCGCCATTTCAGTTCCAATTTTCTGGAAGCTTGCTTCAGAGCTCGGGGATTTTCTGTATACCAGGGAGCTACTGTAGTTTCTAATGACAAATCTTTTTTGTTTTTAGGGGTGCGACTGCATCTAGGGTATTACGCAAGGTTAAATTGAGTTCCTCGGTTAAGTGGTTAACTGATTGTTGTACTCTGACGTGCTCGGGTAGGTGGAGGGAGTCTGGTGTCCTTCCAGACTCCCTCCACCTACCCGAGCACGTCAGAGTACAACAATCAGTTAACCACCTAGGAATCTTTGGGTTGTCCAAGAATTTATAGCACGACTTTTGATGATCCTTGGTTGGGGTCTGAGCAGATTATTTGTTGCAATTGCAAACGTAATAAAATGGTGGTCCGATAGTCTTTATTCCAGTGAGATTGCTAAGGCGAACACCGCCATGTTTAGTTTTGCCCAACCTAGATCGAGGCACAGACACGGTCTCAATGGGTATAGCTGAGCTGACTTCACTGACTGTGCTAGTGGCAGACTCCACAAGCAGGCTGGCTAACAGCCTGCTGCCTGGCCTGCACCCTATCTCATTGTGGAGCTAGGGGAGTTAGAGCCCTGTCTATGTTTGTAGATAAGAAGAGAGCACCCCTCCAGCTAGGATGGAGTCCGTCACTCCTCAGCAGGCCAGGCTTGGTCCTGTTTGTGGGTGAGTCCCAGAAAGAGGGCCAATTATCTACAAATTCTATATTTTGGGAGGGACAGAAAACAGTTTTTAACTAGCGATTGAGTTGTGAGACTGCTGTAGAGCTCATCACTCCCCTTAACTGGGAGGGGGCCAGAGACAAGTACTTGATGCCGACACATCTTTCTAGCTGATTTACACGTTGAAGTTATGTTGCGCTTGGTGACCTCTGACTGTTTCATCCTAACATCGTTGGTGCCGATGTGGATAACAATATCTCTATATTCTCTACACTTAGCCAGCACCATCTTCAGATTAGCCTTAACGTCGGTAGCCCTGCCCCCTGGTAAACAGTGTATGATTGCTGGATGATTCGTTTTAAGGCTAATACTGCGTGTAATGGAGTCGCCAATGACTAGGGTTTTCAATTTGTCAGAGCTAATGGTGGGAGGCTGTTGATGGAATTTATAGCTTTAAAGGAATGATTAGAATACTCCACTCAGAAACCATATAATTGTAGAAATTGAATAGAATCATAAAGTTATAAGTAATGATGTGTGTAGTTTTAGTCAGTCAAACAATATGTCTATTATAGTGTCTTGAGCACATACTGTATGAGCAAGATTCGGGGCCGACCTTGGCTAGGGACCACTGAGAGATTGGGGAGAGGACAGGGAGTGATTCTCATGATGTTTCAGACCCCATAACGGGAGGAGTAGAGACCAGAGAAGGCTCGGCCTCTGACTCCGACGCGATGCTTAAGGGGGAGAACCAGTTGAAAGTCAATGTCGGCTGAATGAGCGACACCGTTTGACCATTCCTACAGCATTTCCTTCCAGAAGCCATGAGAAAATTGTCCTGCTGCATGGACTGTGCGGGGGGATTTATACTACTATCTGTACTTATTGGTGGCACAGACGCTGTTTCATCCTTTCCTACACTTAATTAACCTTGCCTAATGATTGCGTCTGAAGCTAGGCTTGCAGCACAGCTATCCTCGCCGTAAGGCGATCGATCGTTCTCCTGTATATTATGAGTACAGCAACTGCAATTAGAAGGCATAATGTTACTACTTAGCTTCCACTGGTGGAGGTCCTGATGAACCACATCCAGATAAAGCGTCCGGGGTGAAAAAGTTTAATGGAGAAGTTGAGAGAGGGAAGAAAAGAAAAATATAAAACAGTAATTAAAAAGTAAAAAATGTAAAGTTGGCAGGTAGCAAAGTAAGGTTAGCAACAAACCGCACAGCAGCACGTAAACAAGTCTACTAGTTGTGACCAGAAATGACGTCCGACACTT
This sequence comes from Oncorhynchus keta, assembly GCF_023373465.1. Lineage (NCBI taxonomy): Eukaryota > Metazoa > Chordata > Actinopteri > Salmoniformes > Salmonidae > Oncorhynchus > Oncorhynchus keta. Next base: position 24,827,911 of record NC_068434.1, on the reverse strand, counting down.
CTTAGGCATCTCACAGTACGGACATTGCAATTTATTGCCCTGGCCACATCTGCAGACCTCAGGCCTACTTGCAGCATGCCTAGGGCACATTCACGCAGATGAGCAGGGATCCTGTGCATCTTTCTTTTGGTGTTTTTCAGAGTCAGTAGAAAGGTCTCTTTAGTGTCATATGTTTTCATAACTGTGACCTTAATAGCCTTCTGTCTGTAAGCTGTTATTGTCTTAACGACCTTTCCACAGATGGATGTTCATTAATTGTTTATGGTTCATTGAACAAGCATGGGAAACGGTGTTTAACCCTTTACAATGAAGATCTGTGAAGTTATCTGGATTTTTACTAATTATTTTTGAAAGACAGGGTCCAGAAAAATGACGTTTCTTTTTTGCTGAGCTTATAATCTTCTTGCATCCACTTCAAACAGACATCCATATGAATACGAAATAGTTTATTTTTTCTCTATCTAAAATAGAGTACGACATAAACATAACGGGGACTAAACCCAAAACAAACACGTACATAGAGATGAAGTCGGAAGTTTACATACACTTAGGTTGGAGTCATTAAAACTCGTTTTTCAATCACTCCTCAAATTTATTTTTAACAAACTATAGTTTTTTGCAAGTCGGTTAGGACATCTACTTTGTGCATAAATAACACAAGTCATTTTTCCAACAATTGTTTACAGACAGATTATTTCACTTATTATTCACTGTATCACAATTCCAGTGGGTCAGAAGTTTACACCATGGCTTTAGAAGCTTCTGATAGGCTAATTGACATAATTTGAGTCAATTGGAGGTGTACCTGTGGATGTACTTCAAGGCCTACCTTCAAACTCAATGCTTCTTTGCTTGACATCATGGGAAAATCAAAAGAAATCAGCCAAGACCTCAGAAAATAAATTCTGGTTCATCCTTGGGAGCAATTTCCAAATGCCTGAAGGTACCACATTCATCTGTACAAACAATAGTACGCAAGTATAAACCCCATGGGACCACGCAGCCTTCATACCGCTCAGGAAGGAGACGCATTCTGTCTCCTAGAGATGAACGTACTTTGATGCGAAAAGTGCAAATCAATCCCAGAACAACACCAAAAGACCTTGTGAAGATGCTGGAGGAAACAGGTACAAAAGTATCTATATCCACAGTAAAACGAGTCCAGTATTGACATAACCTGAAAGGCTGCTCAGCAAGGAAGAAGCCACTGCTCCAAAACCGCCATAAAAAAGCCAGACTACGGTTTGCAACTGCACATGGGGACAAAGATAGTACTTTTTGGAGAAATGTCCTCTGGTCTGATGAAACAAAAATAGAACTGTGTTTGGCCATAATGACCATCGTTATGTTTGGAGGAAATGAAAGGGATTTTTATTTTTACCTTTATTTAACCAAGTCAGTTAAGAACAAATTCTTATTTTCAATGACAGCCTAGGAACAGTGGGTTAACTGCCTGTTCAGGGGCAGAATGACAGATTTGTACCTTGTCAGCTCAGGGGTTTGAACTTGCAACCTTCCGGTTACTCGTCCAACGCTCTAACCAGTAGGCTACCCTGCCGCCACTATGCTTGCAAGCCGAAGAACACCATCCCAACCGCGAAGCACGGGGGTGGCAGCGCCATGTTGTGGGGGAGCTTGGCTGCCGGAGGGACTGGTGCCCTTCACAAAATAGATGGCATTATGAGAGAGAAGAATTCTGTGGATATATTGAAGCAACATCATGAGGAAAGGAAAATTATAGCAATATATTTATGCAACATCTCAAGACATCAGTCAGGAAGTTAAAGCTTGGTCACAAATGGGTCTTCCAAAAGGACAATGACCCCAAGCATACTTTCAAAGTTGTGGCAAAATGCCTTAAGGACAACAAAGTCAAGGTATTGGACCGGCCATCACAAAGCCCTGACCTCAATCCTATAGAAATCTTGTGGGCAGAACTGAAAAAGTCTGTGCCAGCAAGGAGGCCTACAAACCTGACTCAGTTACACGAGCTCTGTCAGGAGGAATTGGCCAAAATTCACCCAACTTATTGTGGGAAGCTTGGGGAAGGCTACCCAAAATGTTTGACCCAATTTAAAGAATTTAAAGGCAAATCTACCAAATACTAATTGAGTGTATGTAGACTTCTGACCCACTGGGAATGTGATGAAAGAAATAAAAGCTCAAATAAATCATCCTCTCTACTATTATTCTGACATTTCACATTCTTAAAATAAAGTGGTGATCCTAACTAACCTATACCAGGGAATTGTAACTTGGATTACATGTCAGGGATGGTGAAAAACTGAGTTTAAATGTATTTGGCTAAGGTGTATGTAAACTTCCGACTTCAACTGTATGTAACACAGGGCTGTAACCCAAACAAAGAGCGAGGTGTAAACCATTAATAAATACACGGGATGAGACCCATAATAACAAGTGCACACTAACACAGAAACACGAAAGCAGATACAAGACGAAAATGACATGGAACAATAATCATCAAGGACAATGGGGAACAGAGGGCACATGTATACACATACTAATCAGGGGGAATGGGAACCAGGTGTGCGTAATGAGACAAGACAGTCCGGAGTTGGTGGTAATGATCCAGTCCAGTAATGCCTAGAATTCCGGTGATGTAGACCTCCGGAGCTGGTGAACGGAATGAATGAGTAGCGGTACCGGAGGAATCTGTGACAGTCAGGCCAACCCACTCCCCCGGCCGGTCCTGACAGTAACATGTCAGGAACCTGCCCACTTCCTGATTGACCCTCTCCACCTGCTCATTTGCTTGAGGACGGTACCCGGAGGTGACACCCAGGCGTTCCATGAACGCCTTCCATATGCATGATTTGAACTGAGGGCCACGGCCTGATCCTGTCGTGCCGGATGCTGTGCCTGAAAAGAAGGCTTTGGAAAACTGGTCCACAGAACGGTGGTGTTTCCCTGGTACAAGGTCAATGACAAAGTCTGCCAAGAGGTGAGACCAGGGTCGTGTGGAGCCGGTAGGGAAGGAGCTTTCAATAATGGAGGTGTCTGGGTGTCTTAGACTGGGCACAAATGGAGCAGGAAGAGACGTAAACCCGGGTGTTCCTAGCCAAGGTGGGCCACCAGTACTTCTCAGTCAGTCAGGCGATGGTACAACCTATCCCAGGATGACCCGACACAGGCTGTGTGTGTCCAGGTAAGGAGGCAGTCCCGCACACCCGTGGGCACTTAGGCGCGGTTCACCAGGCACTGTGCAGGTGCGAGTTCCATACAACCCGCACCCCCCTCTCGGGCCATCCGCAGAATGATCAAACACCAAGTGGAAGAAGAGGGTGAAGCACTCGTAGGACTCGACCTCAGGTCTGCCCGTTTCCCAGAGTGCGGCACCCCAGTTCAGGGCCCGTCCGGGTCATTGCCGAGATGATGGTAGCAACCCTGTCTCTCCCGGAGACAGCCTCGGCGTAGTGAGCGATGTACAGGTTGCATTGCAGAAGGAATCCCTTGCATCTCGCTGGTGCGTCAAAGTGCCCCGGTAGGGACAGGGGAATTCCATGGACTGGCTCAGATGGGACGGAGGCAGGTGGTGGTGTGGGGGCTGGTGCCGGAACAGGTGCTGGATACTGGAGGGACTGCACATTCTCCTCCAAACGCAGGACGGTTGCCAATATGCTGTCCATGGCGCTGCCGAGTCTGGAGAAATAGTCCTTGTGATGTTGGACTGTCCCTTCTATGGTTGCCAGCTCGGCCTTTCCCGCTGTCTCCATTAGATTTGTTGATTATTCTGTCACGTTGTATAATGATAGGAGACTGGCGCAGGAATACGAAATAGTTTTAAAAATTTCTCTACCCAATAGAATACATCATGAACATGACGGGGACAAAGCCCAAAACGAACATGTATATATATATATATAACACAAGGTTTTAACCCAAGCAAAGAGCGAGGTGTAAACCTTTAATAAATACACAGGACGAGACCCGTAATAACAAGTGCACACTAACACGGTAACACGAAAGCCGATACAACAGAGAATAGGGGGCACATATATACACATACTAATCAGGGGGAATGGGAACCAGGTGTGCATAATGAGACAAGACAATCCGGGTTGGTAGTAATGATCCAGTTCAGTGACGTCTAGAAGGCCGGTGACATAGACCTCCGGAGCTGGTGAACGGAATGAGCAACAGTACCAGGGGAATCCGTGACGGGTGGTTTATCATTATTAACATATAACAATAGTTTTTCCACCTCTCCCACACTAACTTAAGTAAATTCGAAACAGCAACCCTTGTCTTTCATGATTAGATATTTTATGCAAAAATATGATGTTTCACTGTTCAAAGTTAATTCCACTTCTGAGTTTTTCCACTTTACTAGTAAAATAGTAATTGAAATGATTGGCAATATCGAAAGGTTTTGTTTTAAATGACCCATCAACTTCAATGAACGAGGAATTGGGTTTTCTGCCCATGATATTATTTAAGGTACTCCAAAAAGTATTTTTCCATTGTGTTTTATGTTGTTTATCTTGGTGAGGTAATGCAGTTTCTTCTTCTTTTTGTTATTCACCAAATGTCTCAATTCATAGTATGTCAACCAATCAACTGAGCAGCATGACTTGTTTGCTGTCTCTTTTGCATAATTTCTCTGAACCGTAACATTTTTCAATTCATCATCAATCCAGGGGACTCTTAACAGTTCTCACAGTTAATTTGTTAACAGGTGCATGGTTGTCAACAATTGGCATGAATGATTTTACAAATGCTTCCAGTGCTGCATCTGGATTCACTTCCCCGTACACATCATACAAACATACATTTTTACATCTTCCACAAAATAGTGATCTCTTAATAGTAATCAATAATTTCGCTCTTTATTTAACCATCTTTATTTGTTCAAAAACCTTATTTGTTCATCGAAAATTGTGAATAACTCACCGCAGGTTAATGACAACGGTGTGCTTAAAAGAATGCACATAACTCTGCAATGTTGGGTTGTATTGGAGAGAGTATCAGTCTTAAATAATTTTCTACACACAGTTTGTGCCTGTATTTAATTTTCATGCTAGTGAGGGCCGAGAAATCCACGTGGTTGCAAAGGGCATCAGTGTCTTAACAGCACAATTTGCCAAGGCAGGATCCTCTGAGCGCAGCCCTATCCAGAAATCTGGCAGTGGCTTTTGATTAAATTACATTTTCACAGAACCACTTGTTGCAATTTCGATGAGGCTCTCTTGTTCAGATATCAAGTGGACTGGAGGCAGGGCATCAAAGGGATAACGAATCCAGTTGTTTGTGTCATCAGTTTCGGGAAGTACCTGTGTAATTGCGCACCCAACTCACTCAGGTGCTTCATTATATCACACTTGACATTGTCCATAAGTTTCATACAAAAAAATCATACAATGATGGAAAGACCTGTCTGTTGTCCTTGTTAGTGCAGACAGAGAAGAGCTCCAAATTCTTAATCATAGCCTCAATTTTGTCCCGCACATTGAATATAGTTGCGGAGAGTCCCTGTAATCCCAGATTCAGATCATTCAGGCGAGAAAAAACATCACCCAGATAGGCCAGTCGTGTGAGAAACTCATCATCATACAAGAGGTCAGACAAGTGAAAAGGATGGTCAGTAAAGAAAACTTTAAACTCGTCTCTCAATTTTAAAAAATGTGTCAATACTTTGCCTCTTGATAACCAGCGCACTTATGTATGTTGTAAAAGCGTTACATGGTCGCTGCGCATATCATTGCATAATGCAGTAAATACATGAGAGTTCAGGGGCCTTGCTTTAACAAAGTTGACCATTTTCACTGTAGTGTCCTAAACATCTTTCAATCTGTCAGGCATTCCCTTGGCAGCAAGAGCCTCTCGGTGGATGCTGCAGTGTACCCAAGTGGTGTCTGGAGCAACTGCTTGCACGTGCATTACCACTCCACTATGTCTCCCTGTCATGGCTTTTGCGCCATCAGTACAGATACCAACATGAGCAGCAACTACGTTTGGCTGCGTACAGACCGCTAGTGGAATTCCTGCGAAAGAGTAATGGTTAATATGATTGGATGTTCATTATTTGACTAGGCTACCTGTATTTCACGTTGTGTTGTTATTTTGCTGAACACTAGATGGTTTAATATTATTTTTGGCAGTAAAATGAGGCTACTCAGGCGAGAAAAAAACCTCACCCAAATGTATAGCCCCTTTGCAAAATATAAATGGACTGTTTGAAAATGTGAAGAAAAAATGTTTTCCAAAATTGTTTAAGTGTGAATCACATTTTATTTGGAATACCTCCGACGTCATTGTGCGTTCCCCTGCGAGTACGTGTACCCCAGTTTGGGAATACCTGATCTAAGGAATTATCTAAGTGAGTTTCAGAGATGGCCAGCTACTTTCCTGGGTAGCTTATCGGAGATAGACATAAAACATTGTTTGACTAATAGAGTCAGTCAATGAGTGTCAGTTGGTGTATGCGTGTGTTAGATATTATATGTTAAATATTAGTAACACACATATCTTACTGCCAATTTATTGTTAGTTCCCTTCAGTATAGCCTACAGTTCATATCATTTCATTTCATTCCATTGTTTTGTTTACCTTAATTTGCTTCCTTTGTAAACACTGTCACGTTTGTGTGGTTGTTGCTGAGGGAGCCACACCACAAACCTCGTTAAGCACATCCATAGGGTGTCTGAATAACAAATACTGAGAAGTGCTTAAATCAAAAGGTGTAAGAAAGGCACACGTTTCCTAAGGCTGAATCAGCCCCCCAATGAATAGGCTACCTACCAGGCTGTTGTAACCTTGAATGTGAATGTGTTTCTGGCAGATGCCAACATTTTAATATCTGCTTGTCCAGTTAATGGACTTTTTTCGATATTACAGTTGATAGTGCAGGCGGCTGCCAACTGACTGATCTACAAATCGCCTTGCATCATAAATAACTACTTATTCATATTTGTAGGTCAGTCAGTCATAATTTACCCAAACATGGCCATTCACTTCAACCTGATCCCCTTCACAAGAGCATGATCATAAATGGCAACAACATTTTAATAAATTCTCATATCAAACAAAGAGCGATATACAGTGCCTTGCAAAAGTATTTTGTTGCATTACTAACTGTAATTTAAATATAATTTTATTTGGATCTCATGTAATGGACATATACAAAATAGTCCAAATTGGTAAAGTGAAATGAAAAAAATTACTTGTTTAAAAATATATACATTTTTACATTTAAACTGAAAAGTGGTGCGTGGATATATATTCACCCCCTTTGCTGTGAATCCCCTAAATAAGATCTGGTGTAACCAATTACCTTCAGAAGTCACATAATTAGTTAAATAAAGTCCACCTGTATGCAATCTAAGTGTCACATGATCTGTCACATCATCTCAGTATATACATAAACACCTGTTCTGAAAGGCCCCAGAGTCTGCAACACCACTAAGCAAGGGGCACCACCAAGCAAGTGGCACCATGAAGAACAATGAGCTCTCCACAGGTCAGAGACAAAGTTGTGGTGAAGTACAGATCAGGGTTGGGTTATAAAAAAATATCAGAAACTTTGAACATCCCAACGGGGCATTATATCCAAGATAAGAAAATGTTTCAGTCTTCCAGAGATTTGAGACTAGGGCGGAGTTTCACCTACCAGCAGGACAATGACCATAAGCATACTGCTGAAGCAACACTCGAGTGGTTTAAGGGGAAACATCGAAATATCTTGGAATGGCCGAGTCAAAGCCCAGACCTCAATCAAATTGAGAATCTGTGGTATGACTTAAAGATGGCTGTACACCAGCGGAACCCATCCAACTTTAAGGAGCTGGAGCAGTTTTGCCTTGATGAATGGGAAACATTCCAAGTGGCTAGATGTGCCAAGCTTATAGAGACATACCCCAAGAGACTTGCAGCTGTAATTGCTGCATAAGGTGGCTCTACAAAGTTTTGACTTTGGGGGGTTACGCTTTGTCTTATTTCTTGTTTGCTTCACAATATAAAATATTTTACATCTTCAAAGTGGTAGGCATGTTGTGTAAATCAAATGATACAACCCCCCCCAAAAAATACATTTTAATTCCAGGTTATAAGGCAACAACATAGGAAAAATGCCAAGGGGGGTGAACACTTTCACAAGGCACTGTAACCATGATTCTCAGGGCCAGGAAATGAAATTGAGGGAAAACAAATGAGAATTTGTTTAAAGTTGTGTCTATAATACTTTGGAGGCATAAGGGAATGAGGACTTTTAGATCATTCTCCAAATTGTAAGAGGAGAGATTTGGTCAAGGACAGCTCCACGAGGTTTGTCAGGAAGTAACAGTAATATTTTTACTGTACCTATTATAATAAAATAATAATTAGGTGGGTGCTTATGCTTGTCCTAATACAATTGCATTAATTGGAAATAAATGTTTTGCATATCCCACTCTCTCTGAAACACCCTTGGAATGAGTAGTTATTTATGATGCAAGGTTATTTGTCACGGCCAGTGTCTACCATTATCAACGGTGACACTGGAAAATGTAGGGTTAAGTATTTTGCTCAAGAGCACAATGGGCAGATTTTTCCCCTTGTCGGCTCAGGGATTCAAAGTAGCAATGTTTTGGTTACTGACCAACGTCACTAACCACCCGCCGCCCTAAAGTGTCCAGAGAGTGGAGTCCATATTGACAGGCCCACCACAGACCTCCATACACTGTTCTGTGCAACTGAGTAGCTCCTGTCTCTCCAATACTGAATGTTTTGCCAAAGAACTGTTATTTTAAACATCAAAAGATTTGCGGCATGTTCAAATGTGAAGGACAAAGAATTTCTGGACTAAAGTGACAGAAGAATAACATTTTGAATAGAGATGTGACAATGTACTATATATATTTAGGGCCTATTGATGCACACCAAGTTTCTACTGCGTGAAATTACTCTGACTGTTATAATGTATTATCATACAACAACGAAAAATTGGGATATATTTAATTGTGTGCAAGGTTGCAATTGATGATAACCATTTTTCTATTGTTGTTGAGCACAAAGCTGACTTCTCAAAGGCGCACTAACGGGAATAAATCTGTTAGATTTCAGTTATAAGTCAAGGCTTGGTGCTCCTCCATCTATGCTGTAGGCCTACATCTCCCAGCTTTGAGTATAAATGAGGCTAAGCATTTTACAAATACTGAAAGCGCTGCATTGTTTTATTGGTTTCTCACAATTAGCCTATTTCTACTACCTTATCATTACTACTTACTTACTGCCTTATTATAATAATAAGTAACTATTACAATCCCTTATGCACACTTTAGGCCTGCTGTACGTGCTTCAACCACTACAGAAAGATTGTATGGTTTGTAGTCCTTGGTAGTCTTTATGCATCAAAATACAAAGCATAGAGTAGACCAGCAGAGGGCATAATTCAGAAACACATATTCATCCGATCCATCACATTTCAACCAATCCCATGGTCTATTCTAAATGGAATTAATACTGATATATAATTATTTGTCTTCCAAAGTAATTCTAGCTCTTAGAAAACTGTGTATGGTTTGACCTTGTGACAAGACACTTGGGGAAAGCCTTGCACGCTTGCTTTCTTTTAAGATGCTATTGTAGTTAAACCATCTATTTTCCTTCTTTAAGTGTTTTGTTAAGTTTGTGTAGTACCCTTACCCCAAGGATAGATGGAATACATTGACATATGTATTAAGCCTGAGGTTCTCCTATACTGTTAAAGCTTGCATTGTCATTTGTTTTAGTCAAGTACAAAATGTAGTCGCTCCATATATGTTCCTCTTCGAATGCGGTCTCCACTTTCTTCCGAGAAAGCAGTCTCCTTACACTTTCTTCTGTCATTTTCCAATAGTTTCTCATTGAGGCAAAATTGATCCATCAATAACTTGTAAAGGTTGCTACACCATGGGTTGAGATGGTTATACGTGGGCTGATGTTCTACATGTTACAGTACCTCCAGAAAGTAGTCAAACCCATTGACTTATCCACATTTGGTTGTGTTACAAGCTGAATTCAAAATGTATTAAATATTTTCTTCTTCTTCACCCATCTACACACAATACCCCATAATAACAAAATAAAAACATCTTATTTACATATATCTTATTTACATGAGTATTCACATGTCTGAGCCAATAGTTTGTAGAAACACCTTTGGCAGTGATTACAGCTGTGAGTCTTTCTGGTTAAGTCTCTAAGAGCTTTCCGCACCTGGATTGTGCAACATTTGCCAATTTTTCTTAAAAACATCTTCAAGCTCTGTCAAATTAATTGTTGATCATTTCTAGACAACCATTTTCAGGTCTGGCCATAGATGTTCAAGTAGATTTAAGTAAAAACTGTAACTCGGCCACTCAAGAACATTCACTGTCTTATTGGTAAGCAACTCCCGTGTAGATTTGGCCTTGTGTTTTAGGTTATTGTCTTGCTGAAAGGTGAATTTGTCTCCCAGTGTCTGGTGGAAAGCAGACTGAAGCAGGATTTCTTCTAGGAATTTGCTTGTGCTTAGCTCCATTCTGTTTCTTTTTTATCTGAAAAACTCCCCGGTCCTTAACGATTACAAGTGGTGACAGCGTAGCCTAGTGGTTAGAGCATTGGACTAGTAACTGTAAAGGTTGCAAGATCAAATCCCTGAGCTGACGAGGTACAAATCTGTCGTTCTGCCACTGAACAAGGCAGTTAACCCACCGTTCCTAGGCTGTTATTGAAAATAAGTTTTTGTTCTTAACTGACTTGTCTAGTTAAATAAAGGTTAAAAAAAAATATGCATATGATTCAGCCACCACTATGCTTGAAAATATGCAGAGTGGTACTCAGTGATGTATTGTGTTTGCCCAAAACACAACACATTGTATTAAGGGCAAAAAGTGTATTGCTTTGCCACATTTTTTTGCAGTAATACTTTAGTGCCTTGTTGCAAACAGTATGCAAGTTTTGGAATAGTTGTATTCGGTACAAGCTTCCTTCTTTTCACTCTGTCAATTAGCTTAGTATTGAAGTAATTAGTGAAGTAACTACAATGTTTTTGACTCATCCTCAGTTTTCTCCAATCACAGCAATTACACACTGTAACTGTTTAAAGTCACCATTGGCCTCATGGTGAAATCCCTGAGCGGTTACCTTCCTCTCCGGCAACTGAGTAAGGAAGGACCCCTGTATCTTTGTATTGACTGGGTGTATTGATACACCATCCAAAGTGTAATTAATAACTTCACCATGCTCAAAGGGATATGTCTGCTTTTGACATTTTTACCCATCTACCAACTTCTCACTGCAGGCTCACTGCTCGACTGAGGTACTTTACAGATAATTGTATGTGTGGGGTATGTGTGGGGTACACAATTGACCCTTGTATATGTGGGGTACAGAAATGAAGTAGTCATTCAAAAATCATGTTAAACACCATTATTGCACACAGAGTGGGTCCATGCAACTTATTATATGACTTGTTAAGCAAATTTTTACTCCAGAACTTATTTAGGCTTGCATAACAAAAGGGGTTGAATACTTATTGACTCAAGACATTTAATCTTTTCATTTTTTATTAATTTGTAAATATTTAGGAAAAGATCATTCCACTTTGATATTATGGGGTATTGTGTGTAGTCCAGTGACAAAAAAATATTCATCTAATACATTTTAAATTCAGGCTGTAACACAACAAAATGTGGAAAAATGGTGTGAATAGTTTCTAAAGGCCTTTACACCCAGTCAGTCTGTCCTATTGTATTTCCATCCATGTCTGAACCATCAGACAGCACATCTTTTCTGTAGCATAATAATATCAAAATGTATTCAATTAAATGTTCTAAAAATATAATACTTCAACTTTTTTGTGACATATTTACTCTTCATTTTTTTTAAATGACATGTAAATCAGATTAACATGAATGCACTTTCACCTATAAAGCAATTGTTTTCCTATCATTTTTTATTGCAGAGATTCTACTGTTTTGGCAGAAAATCGCTGCAGAGGGTACAATGAGTAAAATATAAACGATGAAGTCAAAACAATATCCCTGTCCCAATCTTGCTCTTTACTTATTATACTAATATATCTCAGAGACAGAGACAGAGGACTTCTGATGCTGGGGCACCATTGACCTGTAGCCACAGCACACTTGCAAAACAAAAGAGTCCTGGAGAAAAACATTAGATAGGCCATATTTCTGTGATTCATTGACAAGAGGCCTGATGTCTGCAACTGCGGGCCCTCCTCCTCCTCATCACCCCGTCCTGACAGTGGGCTCAATGTTTGTTTTCTGCCTCTTGGATATAATAAATGGATGTGTAGAGAACCTATTCAAGGACCTTTTTGTGCCTAATCAGAGACCTTGAAGGGTCACTGTTCCATACTAAGATCCTTCACTGCAATGGGGACAGTGCACTTTATGATACATACAACATAGAGTGATGGATAGATGTCTCCTTAGCCTTAGTCCCAAAGAGCTAATTTCCCTATTATAGTTACTGAGTTTCTGTTATAATGCTGCTGATATAATAATGACCAATTTGAGTTATTTTCATTACGTCTTTGCAACCGTGAACCGTATGTGAATAATGTAACAGAAATGTAATAGTGGAAACTCCTGCATTGATCCTGTCCTCGAACTGTATGACCATAAACAATGGGTGGCAGGGCCGGACTGGGACAAGAAGTCAGCCTGGCATTTCATCCAGCCCTGTGCCATTATTATCCTCTGCAGCAGAGGTAACTCTGGGTCTTCTTTTCCTGTAGTGGTCCTCATGAGAGCCAGTTTTATCATAGTGCTTGATGGTTTTTGTGACTGCACTTGAAGAAACTTTTCTGGATTGATTTACCTTTATGACTTAAAGTAATGATGGACTGTCGTTTCTCTTTGCTTATTTGAGCTGTTCTTGCCATAATATGGACTTGGTCATTTACCAAATAGGGCTATCTTCTGTATGCCACCCCTACCTTGTCACAACACAACCAATTGGCTTAATTAAACACATTAAGGAAAGAAATTCCACAAATTAACTTTTAACAAGGCACACCTGTTAATTGAAATGCATTCCAGGTGACTACCTCATGAAGCTGGTTGAGAGAATGCCAAGAGTGTGCAAAGCTGTCATCAAGGCAAAGGGTGGCTACATTGAAAAATCTCAAATATAAAATATGTTTTAATTTGTTTAACACTTCTTTGGTTACTACATATTTCCTTATGTGTTATTTCATAGAAAATAGAAAATAGTAAGAATACAGAAAACCCATTGAATGAGTAGGTGTGTCCAAACTTTTCACTGGTACTGCATATTGAATACACATTTTATACAACTGAAGACCTCTCATCTCATAGCCACAGTATGCCAGTTTCCATGAATAATCACATGAGTTTATTGAACTGGCATACACAGTGGTTAAGGACAGATATATCATACGGATAGAGAGTCCTTGTGACAACAGACGTTTTTAACTGACATTTTTCTCATAGAGCTCATTCCTGCAGGGACCATGCAGGTACAACCTCTCAGGTACTGATACTGGAATAATCTCTCAGAAAAATGTCTGAAATGTCATGCATGAAATATATATGACATGTAAATCAAAAGTAAATGTTTTCTGATTGTTTTACATACATTTCTTCCAAATGCATTGTGTCTTACAATATACTGAAAGCATAAGAGGCCTGAAAGCATAAGAGGCATAAGAGGCCTATCAGTGATGAATAATATAAATGTTTGAAATCAAATAAACGAATAAATTTGGCATAACAGACGCATCCGATACACTGTGTGTCTGTCTACTCATGTATATGTGCATCTCAGTTATTATCTGCATGCTTGGATGGGAAAAAGGGCGCATCATTTCCGTGCTCGTCACATGACGATAACCAATAAGAACTTTAGTAACTTTTTTGCTATTTGATAAAGAAAGAAAAGCAAAGAGAACGCTGGAAATGACTGCAGTTATTCGTGGAGATCACCATTATCCTGAATTATTTGTTTATTAGGCTGCGAATTTGTATTGCAGATTCGGATTGTATATGACATACAAAGTGGTCAAAGTTTTGCAGCATCTTCTTTAATAGGTTTTATTGTCGTCGACGTCTAGCCTGCCTCATAGGTAATATCATGTTGGGAGAAAAGGTACAAGGTAAGTAAACAAATACGCTAGCGGAATGTGTACAATTGTCTGAAGCTTCGGATATGCCTACATGAACTTTTAGTTATTTGATATTTGTAAACCCACAGATACTGTAAGCTTATGCAATCTTTAATTTTGTAATATGCCTCTATTTTGTTGTTGCACGTTCATATAGAATAGGCTATTTAAAATAATTTAGTAAGCAGATAGATCAACATTTAAATAAAGATATTCAGTCTGTACTTCATTTGTTTATGTCGAAGCATTTAACCATATTGCAAGACATTAACCATATTGCAAGACAAATATTGGTCCTTCTGTAGCTCAGTTGGTAGAGCATGGCGCTTGTAACGCCAGGGTAGTGGGTTCGATTCCCGGGACCACCCATACGTAGAATGTATGCACACATGACTGTAAGTCGCTTTGGATAAAAGCGTCTGCTAAATGGCATATATTATTATTATTATTATATTATATGAACCTGGCATATTCAGCAGTCTATTCAAGGAATAGCTATTCAATAGGTTCCAAACTATTTCTCCTTGCAAACTTTTTGGGGGGGAGAATAAAGAAAATAATAAGAAAAAGGGAAATAATAAGAAAAAAAGACAGTTTTATTCTGCATTTGAAATGAAAATGGTACTAAATTCAATGCTTCCCCTTGATGTCTGACCTTGAGGTATAGAGTAGCCTAGGCTAATAGATGGAGATATATTTTTTTAAGCCGTTTGCATCTAAAGTAATTGCCAAAACAGCAAATATAGTCCAATGTGAAGTAGTGAATCGAAATGAATTCTACAAAATAGCCTATAGAAAAACAAAACAATTAAGCCTACTTATTGGATATTATCTTCCTATTTTGTCAAAAATAATTATAAAAGCTAGTTAGCCTAACACCCCTTGTCGAAATGTAGGCTATTGTTTAAACGGCCTTGGAATATAATTAACTCATGCATTGGGTCTGCGTTTCCTATTATAGATCGAGTCTATTGATTCATGAAAAATTATTATAAAAAAGAGCAAGGAATAAATGTGAAATAATTACGCCAAAGGACCGTTGATTCGTAAACCATAGGTCTACTAATTTCTTGTTTGTTATTGCTGTTCACATACATATGGCCTAAAGTCATAACTTAGTCACAGAATTAAAACTAACTCTGGATCTTAATTACGATAACAAAACGACTGATGATTATGATAATATCGATAACAACAAACAACATGAATAATAACAAAAATGTAATAACAATCGTTATAGCCTAACTATGCTATAATAGCAGTAATAATAATAACAACGACAACGACAATAACAATAATAATAATAATCATAACAGTATCAATAATCATAATAATGGATAGGCTATTATCACTTTCGATCATCCACCGTTCCTATTTGACACTGTTTTGGTTAAAGACATTCTCCTTAAAATGGGACATCTCCGTTTATTATGTTGCAAGAAAGGGTGTACTGTACCACACATAGGTTGTTTTCTCAAGATAGGTGGTCGCATCCACCGCTCTTTGGCCAACCTCCCAGTAGAAGGTGAGAGAGCCCTGAGTAAAGGACATGTGCTCGTGTCGAAGCGCGCGTCGGCCGTGTTGTAGGTGTGGATTATAAAACGCGTTATTCTATCCTAGTCTGAGGCATTTCTTGATTAATAGGAATAACCACTTGGAAGAAGGGGGCGATAAAGGTAATCAACCAATCAATACACGTTAAATTTGGTCGAATCCGTTTAAACATTTGCCAATCTTATCATATCTTTTTTTAAGGTTTTACATTGGATTTTAATAAATCGTAAATATCAATGTGTTTTTGTTTGCTTCCATGCATTATGGAATCGTCGGTCTTATTTTTGTGAAATAGACTGAAACTATTGTCAATCAGCTCTCACCGTATCATCAATCTAACATATTTATTGTGGAAATACATTTATTTTTCTATTTTTCGCAATATATATATTAACCCACATGAAGATTATTATTAGCGAAACTATATATATATATATATTATGTTTTAAGCCTTTTGGAAGTTTGATTTAAAGCAGATATTATTTCACAGCTGCACAGAATCCTACAATTTCGTACTGCATTTTCAAATTTGTCAAGGGCCGTAAATGAATTTGATTAAGAAACTGTACATTTATTTGAATTAATTTATTCGTTACATCCCTGCTTCATTCGTTTTTCTTGACCCGTGCTTTTATTTGCGAACCAGGCGTCCCATTGATGGTAGGCGTAATGGACTACAACTATGATGAAGATTTGGAAGAATTGTGTCCTGTTTGTGGAGATAAGGTCTCAGGATACCACTATGGACTCCTTACATGTGAAAGTTGTAAGGTATTTTCATTTGGAATTACTCATTTTCAATGTCCTTTCCTTTGTGGGTATTGTGGCTCATCAAACTAATGTAGGATAGATGTTTTCTCCAGGGTTTCTTCAAGAGGACAGTCCAAAACAAGAAGAGGTATACTTGTGCAGAAAACCAGGAGTGTAAAATAGACAAAACCCAGCGGAAGAGATGTCCCTGCTGCCGATTCCAGAAATGCCTTGATGTTGGCATGAGATTAGAAGGTATGGTTCTCTTCATCTCACCCCTTCATTTGACATTATCATTGAGTGGATTTCAACCTTATTGCCCAGAAAAAAAGAAGCCTTTAATGTTTTGGCATATTTTTTTTCATTTGAATATGATTGAATCTATATGCATTTGTTATAATTTGCTATATGCCCGAAATATGTCCAGCATATGGCCTGTAGGCCTCAGGGGATGCAATAGCCTAATGTCTTAGTATCAGTTGCTTCTGAATTGTTCAATATTTTCGCAAAAGTTGTAGTGGTAGCTTTGTTTTGAATTAGGGACAGACAATATACAGAGTAGAGAAGTTTAGCGTCCGTGGTTTTATGGGACGCAAAAACATGATGTGTCCAGAGCGCGGAGTACACCAGTGATTCCCACCCAGGCTGTGATGCGAAAATTAAGCACCTGTTTCCGCGGAGAAATTACACATTCTTGATTTGCTAATACGACTCTGGGCTTCTCGCTGTGGTTTTAAAAGGATACTTAATATTTACATCAACACGGTACCATTGTGTAATTGCAAAGGCAATAGCACATGTTGTGTACAGTAAAATGTCAAAAAGAGAATTGTGTAATAGAATAAAGTAGTATGATACCCGTGTGGTTGTTTTTACATTGCTTTTCCCAAAACTTGGTTCAGGAAACTGCCAAACACATATTCCTGACTAAATTAGGCTATTTTCCTGTGCACTTTTCCTGTGCTGTATTTGCAATGATATATATTTGAATAATAAAATAATAATAAATAATAATTTTTGACCAGGAGCATTTTACCATGATATCCTTCTCGCTATAGTAGCATAGTAACAATTTCCATATAACGACCCACTGTTGTTGACATAGTTCTGTTTCCCCACTCCTTGTCTCTTTCTGTGACAGCTGTGCGTGCAGACCGCATGCGTGGGGGTAGAAATAAGTTTGGCCCCATGTACAAGCGGGACAGAGCCATGAAGCAGCAGAAGAAGGCTTTGATCCGTTCCACGGGCTTCAAGCTGGAGTCTGCTCCTCCACAGCTCTCCCCTGTACAGACTAACTATGGCTTCACTGGCACCCTGCACAGCCTCCCATCCGTCCCCAAAGGCCTTATGCCCTCCATCCCAGCCTCCATCACCCCCACAGACTATGAGGCCAGCCTCTACGGACCCTCCTCCCTGGGGGTGGCCATGCAGCCCCATGGACCCTTGCCTACCCAGTACCTGTGCACAGCATTCCCCAGCAGGGCCATCAAGTCTGAGTACTCTGACCACCACACAAGCTCCCCAGAGTCTCTGGTGGGGTACCCCTTTCCGGATGTGTACCCCTCCGGAGGCTCCCCACAGCCTCCCCCCCTCTCCCCCCTGGTGCTAGAGCTGTTGCGCTGCGACCCAGATGAGATGCAGGTGCAGAGTAAGATCATGGCCTTCCTGCAGCAGGAGCAGAGTGGCCGGGGCCGGCAGGACAGGCTCAGCACCTTCAGCCTCATGTGTCGCATGGCCGACCAGACTCTGTTCTCCATAGTGGAGTGGGCCAGGAGCTGCATCTTCTTCAAGGAGCTCAAGGTAAGCATCCCAGACCCTGTCCACACAGAAATGATAGGAGAGACATGCACATTTAGAAATTATTCTTAGAATAATGATCACAGTATCATATCTTATCATTGTGATGATCGTATTATTCCACTTCATTCATAAGTGATATCAAGAATATTGAAGATAAACAATTTTAGCTTTGATATCTTAATGTTTCTTGATCCTATTTCTGAAACCCTGCACCCACACACACACACACACACACACACATTATGGCAGTAAAGAACAAAGGCCTGTGTAAAAATGTTAGATTTACTATGACAGATAATTATCATTGTTTCTGTCCCTCCTTGTTTCTGTTGGGGGCCCTCAAATAGAGCAGCAGTTAAAGAGGTGACATCATAACCCAGTGTATCTCCCTCTGGGTAATGATTTGGGATGCATCACTGTCCATGTCAGATAGGTCTTATACATTGAGTCTCTTTGTCAACTGAAGGGTGTAATTGAGTTGTGTCATACTTGTACAGCATGAGTTATGGCTCCAGTCATATGTTACTCCCCGGCCCCAAGAGGGGAGTGAAATCAATACTGTTGTTTGACACTGTGGTGACTGACCAGAGGGGTACACTACGAAGGAAGCAAGATATACTCAGGGTTTTCTAAAGCTAGCCAGCTTCAGTTAGCTTCACATTCCATCTAAGGCTTCATCTGTATTCTACGATGGTGGATATCGCTCATCTGCCACGTGGCTAGTCGAATGCAGAACTCTTCATGGAGACAGTGCTGTAGCAACAATCCATGGGCGAGTCAGTGCCACGTTTTAATTTGTGTAGAAATCAAAATGAAATACAATTTATGTAGCATATTCAGCAGGCTATGGTGTGAAATAGGCTTTTAGAAGGGCCGTCTTTATTTGATTACTTATCATTAATAGCGGCTTTGGTGTGCACAAGCAACATTTCCCCCACTCCCATCTATAAAATAATGATATTAAGTCATAACTACAAACGTTTTACGGTGCGTGATGTTTGAAATGCGTTCTGTCATTACTAAATGTGTAATGTGATAGGTATTTTAAAATTAACATTGTAAATAAAGAACAAAAAATATGAAGGGGATGATGACGCAATCTTTGCGAAAGGGAGGGAATCTGATTTCATTGGTCCTCAACTCGCGGCTCAGCCACTTCATTCAGGATACATGGAGTAAGCTCTGAGTTAACCTGCAGGTTAGTTCTGAGGATTCGTTGCCATAGAAATGTACCTGGTTAAAAGGTTAGCCACTTCCGTGGTACCGGTTATCCCGAGATGAACTCAGGGTTGACCAACATTACCTCGATAACTCCTCAAACCTGATTGGTAGTATGGGCCTCTGGGCATGTTACAGATAGGGGGTCTAAAGGAGACAGTGCATGCTGGTGTTGATGAAGGCTGACCAGTGATATTGCTCAATGCTCACTATGCTATTCATTTTATTGATGCTGCCATCGGCCAGAGAATGGCTGGCGACGGGAACCTACTAATAGATTGTTTGCTCTTTGACATGTATTATTCAAAAAATATTTAGCACCCATCTGAATTTACTGTATTTAGAAGCAACTTTTTGTCACATTATTGTTATTTGTCTGTTAGCCTTATCTGTGAGACAGCGAGTCCATTGTGTGGTGAGATAGGAACATAGTATCTATATAAGGACTGTGTCATGGGGACCCACACAGTGGTCCCATTCTTCACTTTACTCTTTTAACTGGGTTATTTTATAATCGGTGGGCCTATATGCCTCTGAGGACCAATGATCTGATGCAGTGATCTGTGGCCAGTAGTAGTTATGGCAGCATCATCAGTACTATGGAGTTAGACCTGACTGGCGAGGAGGATTCTGCTCCTGGATAAACAACAGTCTGAAAAATAGCATAAATGACAGTGATGGGGTTTTGTTTTAAATACAATATAAGAAAATGGCCAGCATATATTATTTGATGTAATCGTGTGTGATATAATCTAGCTATGGGATTATGATTATGGAAAATTGGAGAGCCACTTTAGTGTTGCCTCCGGCATGTTGATCGTGCAAAGCCAACAGTAAAATTTGAACTGCATGGATTTCAGTCATGTTACGTACCTCTGATGTATCCTGGCTAAATTGCAACCAATTGTGAGGTTGTAGACGTGAAACAGTGTGAGGCGAGGCGAGCACAAAGCGGTGGATGTTTGCCAGGAGAGAGAGAGCCTCCTGCAGAAAGAGCTATCTCTCTGAGTAATTACATTCCATCCAGACGATAACAGGGGAATGTCAGTTCTCTGTCCACGGCCCAGTATTTTGTCTCTCATTGTTCATATTTGCACAGGAAAAATTGAGCTATCATCTGCTAAATTTACCTTGGGCATTGCCAGTATGTTTGTGTCAGAAGCTGCCCGTTACTTGAGTTTTTACATACAGTATCTGACATTGACATACCTGTAGCATTTGATCAAACACCATTACGTGCATGCAGGGTTGGTGCATTATAGCAGCCCTTTACTAAATGTTGATGAAAAGAAAGATATATATTTATTTTTCGATGGTTTTAGACCTGTCTGTCTGATCTCCAAAACATCTGTATTGGTCTCAAAGCCAAATTCTGACAGTTATGTAATGGCACTGAGTGAGGCAGGTTTATGCTTCCCTGTTTCTGCCAGCCAGGGGGGACAAGACTGAATGTTCCTTCACTGAACGTTCACTGTGTGTATGTGAGTGTGTGTGTGTGAAATGTTGTGTCTGTGTGCTGAATCCTCCTTGAGAAGAGGTACTGTATGATGAATCAAGATGTTGTGTGTTGGTCCTGTAGCTCTGACTGGGAGCAAGATTGGACTCCTCCTCTAGACAGATATATAGTTCCATTGAAGGGGTAGTAATTCTGTCATCCCCATGCCAGATGAATGTGTGTCCTGGTGCTATTTGGGGGCTTCAGGAACACTCTGTGTCACCAGCTGCAGAATTACTGACAGTGTCGTCCTTCGGCACCCAGGGTAATATGTGCTAGCATTGAGGAGCATCCAATCAACCCCCCCCGTTGGGCGGGGGCAAGGGAGGTGACGGAGGACAGGGAGGACAGGGAGCGGTGAGGAGGTGGGAGAGGTCATCTCTGTGGCTCGTAAATACAAGGTGTTGATGCGCGAGACATTGACACCAGCCCCAGATGCTGGAAATATGGCACAAGGACCCTCATCTTCCTCTCTTGGTTTTATGGTCACCCCATTTATCTGTCCATGTAGCTATGTGTGTTTCAGGTGGGACCACGCTATCCCATGTGGATGATAGCTTTTAAGGGGGTTGATGTTAGATTGATGCCTGCTTGAGATTTTAATATCAGTGTAGGCTGTTTTATTTGACATTGGGTTTGACATTAGATTGGTTCTCCACTATTCCTATGCTTGGCCAGCTGTGTGGAATGAGTTTGAGCTTTGATGTGACCTGTTGTTTTCTGATTCTACTTTAAGGTGGGGGACCAGATGAAGCTTCTTCACAACTGTTGGTCTGAGCTGCTGGTCCTGGACCATGTCTTCAGACAAGTGCAACATGGGAAGGAGAGCAGCCTGCTGCTGGTTACTGGGCAGGAGGTAAGCAGCCTTGCAGTTCCAACATAAAATTAATACAAACATACATTCATGAATACCAGACATACATACACTCACACACGCACGCACTCATGCACGCACACACGCACACACACACACACACTTTGTTGTTGCAGTAATGTGTATCTACACAGTAATTACTGTTATTACGCTGTACCAGTGGAATTACCACACATTATTTTAGTGACATAATATAAAGTGGGACTACACTGAGTGTACAAAACATTAAGAACACCTGCTCTTTCCATGGCAAAGACTGACCAGGTGAATCCAGGTAAAAGCTACTGTATGATCCCTTATTGATGTCACTTGTTAAATCCAGTTCAACCGGTGTACATGAAGGGGAGGAGACAAGTTAAATAAGGATTTTTAAGCCTTGAAACAAATGAGACATGAATTGTATAGGTGTGCTATTCAGAGGGTGAATGTACAAGACAGAAGATTTAAGTGCCTTTGAACGGGATATAGTAGTAAGTGTCAGGTGCACCGGTTTGAGTATGTCAAGAACTGCAACGCTGCTGGGTTTTTCACACTCAATAGTTTTCCGTTTGTATCATTGATGATCCACCCCCAAAGGACATCCAGCCAACTTGACACAACTGTGGGATGCATTGGAGTTGACATGGGCCAGCATCCCTGTGGAATGCTTTCAACACCTTGTAGAGTTCATCTGAAGATGGCACCGGAGGGGATGGCTGCCGTCTAATAGGCTTTTAACCAACCATGCTATTTTGTTTGTTTTTTTACTTTGTTCGTAACTTGTATTTTACATAATGTTGCTGCTACTGTCTATTATGACTGAAAAGAGCTTCAGGACATCAGAACTGTGAATACTCACCTCAGATTAACAAAGAGTTTTTCTTCAATGAGTCGGATGGGATGGATATACTTCAGACACCCGACCATGCTCAGATCCCCGTCATTTGCCGGAGAAGGAAACAGAGATTTTGCGGGAAAAGATCAGGGTGCCTTGTGAGGATCAGGCGACGAGTGCCTAATCTGCCTTTGCCTTCCGTCCTGCTAGCTAACGTTCAATCGCTGGAAAATAAATGGGACGAACTGAAAGCACGTATATCCTACCAACAGGACATTAAAAACGGCAATATCTTATGTTTCACAGAGTCGTGGCTGAATGACGACATTAAGAACATACAGCTGGCTGGCTACACACTCTATCGGCAGGATAGAACAGCAGCCTCTGGGCGGGGGCCTATGCATATATGTAAACAACAGCAGGTGCATGATATCTAAGGAAGTCTCAAGGTTTTGCTCGCCTGAGGTAGAGTGTCCCATGATAAGCCGTAGACCACGCTATCTACCTAGAGACTTTTCATCTGTATTTTTTGTAGCTGTCTACATACCACCACGGACCGATGCTGGCACTAAAACCGCACTCAATGAGCTGTATACTGCCATAAGCAAACAGGAAACACTCATCCAGAAGCGCCGCTCCTAGTGGCCGGGGACTTTAATGCAGGGAAACTTAAATCAGTTTTACCTAATTTCTATCAGCATGTTAAATGTGCAACCAGAGGGAAAGAAATTCTAGACCACCTTTACTCCACACATAGGGATGCGTACAAAGCTCTCCCTCCCCCTCCATTTGGCAAATCTGGCCATAATTCTATCTTCCTGATTCTTTCTTACAAGCAAAAATTAAAGCAGGAAGCACCATTGACTCTCTATAAAAAAGTGGTCAGATGACGCAGATGCTAAGCTACAGGACTGTTTTGCAAGCACAGACTGGATATGTTCCGGGATTTTTATGATGGCATTGAGGAGTACACCACGTCAGTCACTGATTTTATCAATAAGTGCATCGAGGACGTCGTCCCTATAGTGACTGTACATACATACCCCAACCAGAAGCCATGGATTACAGGCAACATTCGCACTGACCTAAAGGGTAGAGCTGCCACTATCAAGGAGTGGGACTCTAACCTGGAAGCTTATAAGAAATCCTGCTATGCCCTCCGACGAACCATCAAACAGGCAAAGCGTCAATACAGGACTAAGATCGAATCGTACTACACCGGCTCCAACGCTCGCCTGATGTGGCAGGGCTTGCAAGCTAGTACAGACTACAAAGGGAAGCACAGCCAGTGACACAAGCCTACCAGATGAGCTAAATAACTTCTATGCTCACTTCGAGGCAAGTAACACTGAAACATGCATGAGAGAATCAGCTGTTCCAGATGACTGTGTGACCACGCTCTCTGCAGCCGATGTGAGTAAGACCTTTAAATAGGTCAATATGCACAAGGCCACAGGACCAGACGGATTACCAGGACGTGTACTCCGAGCATGCGCTGACTAACTGGCAAGTCTCTTCATTGACGTTTTCAACCTCTCCCTGTCTGAGTCTGCAATACCAACATGTTTCAAGCCGACCACCATAGTCCCTGTGCCCAAGATACCAAACCAACAGATCCACAGATGATGCAATCTCTATTGCACTCCACACTGCCCTTTCACACCTGGACTGAACACCTATGTGAGAATGCTATTCATTGACTACAGCTCAGTGTTCAAAACCATAGTACCCTCAAAGCTCATCACTAAGCTAAGGACCCTGGGAATAAACACCTCCCTCTGCAACTGGATCCTCCCATCCCATCTTCTACGCTGCTGCTACTCTCTGTTATTATCTATGCATAGTCACTTTAATAACTCTTCCTACATGTACATATTACCTCAATTACCGCGACACCAGTGACCCTGCACGTTGACTCTGTACCTGTACCCCCTTTATTGTACCACCACTATTGTTATTTACTGCTGCATTTGAATTATTTGTTATTTTTATCTCTTACTTTTTTTGTTGGTATTTTCTTGAAACTTCATTGATGGATAAGGGCCTGTAAGTAAGCATTTCACTGTAAGGTCGACTCCTGTTGTATTCAGCGCATGTGACAAATACAATTTAATCTGATTTGATGCCCCGACGAATTGAGAGTGTTCTGAGGTCAAAAGGGGGTGCAACTCAATATTAGGAAGGTGTTCCTTATGTTTGTATGGTCAGTGTATTGCCTTCAGAAAGTTTTCACACCCCTTGACTTTTTCCACATTCTGATGTGTTACAGCCTGAATTTATGATGGATTGAGATTTTGTGCCACTGATTTACACACAATACCCTACGATGTCAAAGTGGATTTTTGTTGTTGTTAAAATATTTATAAATGGATAAAACATTTAAAGCTGAAATGTCTTGAGTCAATAAGTATTCAACACCTTTGTTATGTATGGAAAGCCTACATATGTTCAAGAATAAACATGTGCATAACAAGTCACATAATAAGTTGCATGGACGAAATCTATGTGCAATAATAGTGGTTAACATGATTTTGGAATCATTACCCCATCTCTGTACCCCACACGTACAATTATCTGTAAGGTCCCTGAGTCAAGTAGTGGATTTCAAGCGCAGATTCAACTACAAAGACCCGGGAGGTTTTCCAATGTCTTGCAAAGAATGGCACCTATTGGTAGATTGGTACAAAAATAAAAGCAGACACTGAATATCACTTTGAGCATGGTGAAGTTATCAATTATACTTTGGATGATCTATCAATACACCCAGTCATTACAAAGATACAGGCGTCTTTCCTTACTCATTTGCCGGAAAGGAAGGAAAGCATGAGGTGACTTTAAAACAGTTACAGACTTTAAAGGCTGTGATAGGAGAAAACTGAGGACGGATCAACAACATTTCAGTTACTAAACAATACTAACCTAAATGACAGAGTTAAAAGAAGGAAGTCTGTAAAGAGTGAAAATATTCAAAAACCTGTTAGCAATTTTTAGGGGACAAATCCAACACAACACATCACTGAGTACCACCATTCATTTTCAAGTATGGTGGTGGCTGCATCATGGTTTGGATCAGTTCGTCATCAGCAAGGACTAGGGCCTTTTTTTAGGATGAAAATAAATGGAATACAGCTACAATCACAGGCAAAATCCTAGGAACCTAGGAACCTGGTTCAGTCTGCTTTCCTACAGACACTGAGAGACAAATTCACCCTTCAGCAGGACAATAGCCTCAAACTCAAGGCCAAATATGCATCAGATTTGCTTATCAAGATGACATTGAATGTTCCTGAGTGGCATAGTTACAGTTTTGATTTAAATCAGCTTGAAAATGTATGGCAAGGCTTGAAAATGTATGTCTAGCAATGATAAACAACCAACTTGATGGAGCTTGAAGAGTTTAAAAAAGAATAATGGGCAGATATTGTAAAATCCAGGTGTGCAAAGCTCTTTTTTGTAGATCGTTGAGAAAAAAAGACAATGAAATCCATTTTAATCCCAATTTGTAACACAACAAAAAGTTTTTAAAAATTCAAGGAGTTGAGAACACTTTCTGCTGCCTGCTCTTGTTCTTGTGTTTGGAAGATGCAGAACAGAAAAGGAAAAAACAGCCATCAGCTTGTCTCTGCAGCTTGTAACTGACTCCTGGGTTTAGGGAGGAGAGGTGAAAGATGGCCGCTGGTATTTATTTGCCTCGTGTTTAAATCAAGTTATTTTTTTCTCATAAAGACTGCAATGGAAAACTGGCCATTTTTATCTACAAACTGTACTAGGTTTGTGAGAACAGAAGGAAGAGGAGCTTAAAAGTTGCACTGTATCATTCTAGAAGCTACTGTGGAATTTGAGGATTTAACGTCCAATATGTTACATAAAATGCCAATCGCATTCATTTGCAGACTCAATGTATGGCATCTATGAATCTGTACTGAAGCTGTACTGTACTGTAATTCAAGTTGCAACACCACCACTTTTCAACCTCATTTTCATTATCTCCAGCACAATAACAGTGTCTACATATGTGAAAACTGCACATTTTTGTAGAAAAAAAATATGAAGTTACAAGGTTCTACCCCATGACATTAAAAACAGTGATTTTTGAACACTATGAGAGTCACGGTGATGTAGGGAGTAAGAAAATACCCTCCCTCTGTTTTGAAAATCACAGTTTTTCTTACTTTTAAGCCTACCCTTTGATGTATATTTACATTTTAGTTATTTAGCAGAGTTTCTTATCCAGACTAATTAGGGTTAAGTGCCTTGCTCAAGGGCACAAACAGATGTTTCATTTAGTTGGCTCAGGGTTTTGAACCAGCAACCTTTTGGTTATTGGCCTGACACTCTTACCGCTAGGCTACCTGTCACAGAGAAGCATTTTTTGGGACCTTTTTTTATCTTTTTAACCATAGATCGTAGAAATGCGGTGTTTTTACATATGCAGACACTGGTTCGGTGCTGGAGAAAATGTATATGAGGTTGAAAAGTGCTGGAATTGGCCTTTAAAACCTGTATATACAATAATAATTCATGTTGTCCTTTTGTGTTGTGTTGCAGATGGATCTCTCATCCGTGGGGTCACAGGCGGGCTTGAGTCTGTCAGGCCTGGTCCAGAGAGGACAGGAGCTGGCTGGGAGGCTACTAGCCCTGCAGGTGGACAGGAGAGAGGTTGCCTGCCTCAAGTTCCTCCTCCTCTTCAATCCCAGTGAGTAGACCACATGGACATACGCTGTATGCTGTTCTACATTAGACGGTGATTATTAGTCTTATAATATGTATATAATATAACACACTTTTATCCCAAGCGACTTACAGTCATGCGTGCATACATACAGGTCATGTATAGCTCATTATTAGCTCAAGAATGGAATAATCATCTTTGAAAACTACTATGGTCCTTCAAAGATTTGAATTTCATTAGGTTTGAGGTACTTCATACTTGTTTGTATCGTAGCTGTGGTTTGTATAACCCAGTGATGTGTAGTACTTAAGAATGAGCAAATAACTTTTTCAAACTTTTTGTTGGAAATAGGTTTTAGTTGACAAGTCCCATTTATTTTGAAAGGCAGAAATGGCATTTTAAATGGAAAACTCACAGCCATTGATCTATGTTTTTTTATCCAGAAGGTTCCAACTGTTATCTGAACCAGTCCTTTATTTTCAGGTACACTCATAATTCAATATAGTGCCTTGTCAAAAGGCAACATTAACAAAGAAGACAACCTCACCCATTATTCTTTAATAGCATTCAATGGAACCTTAATGGATGGGTCTATCATTCAATAATCTGACTGACATTCATGCTGTAGCTTCTGCATATGGAGTGTGTATTGACGAGAGTTGCCCAGATTCCCTTAAGCGACTGCTATTTAGCGCCAGCGAGCTGGGAATAAAAGGCTTTAGAATAATGAGAGCACTCGTCACATGCAGAAAATATTTCCCATCTCCGCTGTCTGTTTCATTCTCTTGCTCTCTCTCCTTCAATCAATGAGTCCGGTTTATCAGGGCAATTTAGTTGCCCTTAAGTGGTTTGAAAAGATTATTCAAAATATTTAATTACTGTGTGAATGGCTCTTCTGGCAGGACTCAGCTGATGCTGAATAGAAGTCCTTTATAGGGTCTAGGTATTGTCACATATGCACACACACACACACACACACAACCCACAACCAACCCACGCTGTACAGATCCAATGTACCAGAAATTGAATATTAGTAATAAACTGTTGCAATTTCAATGCTAAAGATTAGGCCTACACTTGATCTCAACAAGTAACTAATGCTGAGCCTTAACACAGGGATTTGAGGAACAGTTTCAAATAAATATATCAATATTCTCCCATTTATGTGACATCTGCAGAGTAAATTAATCCCCTCTAAATCTCTTTATTATGTCCCTGTCCAGATGTGAAGCTGTTGGAGAACCAGGTGTTTGTGGAGAGTGTTCAGGAGCAGGTGAACGGGGCTCTGCTGGAGTACACTGTGTGCACCTACCCCCTGTATCTGGACAAATTCAGCCAGCTGGTGCTGCATCTGCCAGAGCTGCGTGCCCTCAGCACCCAGGCAGAGGACTACCTGCGCTACAAACACCTGAGTGGGGAGGTGCCCTGCAACAACCTGCTCATTGAGATGCTGCATGCCAAGAAGGCCTGTATATGAACACCACGCTACCATCACTATACACCAGCAGACTGTCTGTGGGACCGATGGTGTGGAAGCAAAGAGGGGATTTATGATTACAGCTCGGAGAAAATGAGTTGTGTGTTTGTGTGTGTGTGTCCGTGCATGCATGAGTATCCCCTCTGTCCAAGGTGTGTGTAAACAGAATATAGACTCATTGTTTTGGCAGTCCTTTAAATGTACATAGTTATAAAATGTACAAAGAAAGCTATGCTATGATACTTTATGTAGTAAATATAACATTTTGTTGAATTCAGCAGAGTGAGGTCTTATATCAGCGTTATATCAGAGTTATAAGGCCTCTTTCAGATGAAAGAGGCCCTATAACATGTCATTAAGACATGTCTTAGCCTTTCAAATATAGTGGAAGCACTACATTTATTTGAGCACTTGTTCCTTTGTACATTGTCACCAACTTTACCAAAAAATGTGGTATGTGAAAAATATGTTATGTTCAATATAGTTTTTTTCTATTAGATATTGATATTCTAATATATGAACTACACATATGTTTCAAGAATTAAATCTGCATACTCATATTATGTTTAATGACTGTCTGTTACCCCAATGAGAGATTGACTTAAAGTGATAGAAAGAGAGTGATACAGAGAGAGAGGGAGGGGGAAGAGATGGCGTAAGAGAGAGGGAGGGAGAGAGCCCTGAATGTGGCGCTGATGTGTGGGAGAGAATGAAAGCCATCTTTGGCTGCAGTCGTCTCTTATTAGCAGATTAATGGAGGACGGCCCCAGAAAGAGACACCCACGTGTGTGGACAGAAAAATGAACAACAAAGAAAGCAATCTCTTATTAAGTAGATGTGTTAAAAATGAATGTTCTTGGTAAGCTTAACTGTATAAGTCCTCTAGCTTCTTCTGTCCACCCGGACTACAGAGCCAGGTCAAGGATAGGGGGTCGTGCACTGTGGATGTGCTCCAGACATTTTGTACTCGCAGAATGAAGAAAAACACGCAATTGGCAATCTATGGAATGGTTGCTTTTTAACCTAAATTTGAAAGAGATCTAGGGAAATCCAGTTGGATTCAAGTGTAAAGAGAAAATAGACTTATCGTACTTGAGAAATGGCAGGACTAACATGTAACACCCACATATCCGTTTGCGTAATTTCAGCACATACCACACATGAAGCAACATGTTAGAATTGTCTCTCGCATACAGACATGGCAGGGTTGGCTCTTTTAACTTCTTGGAGACAATCAGAACACCTGCCTTAAGATAACCCTGGCCTGTCTGTCTGAATATATTGACCTTTTCCTAACTGAAATGACTGTCATCTGTACCTCTTTGTACAGTGCATTTATATTGTGAAGCAGGAAAAGAAATGCCACAGTGAGGAATACATCAAGCTCAGATGTTTCACCACACATACTTTTCTATTTCTTAAGGTTGAAGATGCTCATTGTTTAATTGGTTCTCTATATGTTGCTTTTGCTTCTGTTGAGTTTCACCTAATTCTGTGCAGTCCCAGTCTTGGATGTTTTGGTGAAGTGATGAGGTCTGTTTAAGATCTCATTCTCAAACTGTCTGTGATGGTCCACTTGGTTACCTCTGTCAGCAATATGAATGCTTTTCAAACAGAAACAATCAAAACATACTTTTCTTTAAATATATTTTATTGTAATAGCATCAAATCAATAAATGCAATTAAGTAAAGCGCTACCTATGTTCTGTCCATTTCTTTTGAACCATCCCGCTGTTGTTCAATGACCATGGGGGTCATATATACATAATACATTATTTTCAAATACTCTGGAGGCTATCCAGGATAGTGGTAGCAATTTATGAGTCATGACAAAGCAATTCATATTAATGTGAAAGTCTATGGTTTTGGGCTGAAAAGTCAGTGCTACTTCAGAAATACATATGTAAATGTACATTTCAGCCAATGGCTACAATGAGTGCAAATATTGGAGGCCATTAACAGTAATTAAACAATACATTTAAGGAACGAAGTTTAAGGGCTTTGGAAAAGCTATCGTTTTCATACAAATCTTACAATGTATTGTTACAAAATCGATTGACTAGCCTGCTAATACTGTTGCACTCTCTAAGTCTAGGGGTCTTAGTCCTAGTTACATGGTCTATAACCTGATTTAAGATGTGCACCTATGTGAGAAATCAGAGTATAAGGACTGTGTTGTATGTACATGTACCCAGAAGACAGCAACCTTACCTTTGGTCTAGGGCCAGCTCCTCCATGACCTCTTGGTTAGCCAGTCCAAGCAGATTTTTGATTGTTCAGAGGTGACAAAAATAAATATATGCAAAAAAACTAAAAACATTCCCAAGCAAAAGATTTTAAACAAAACCAAGGGCTCACATGGTTACCAAGAAAAAACATCAGCCTAACGGCTCTAATAGCTGTCTCATCTCATTTCCTTGCACCTGTGCCCAATCAACACTTCATAAGGCTCCACAAGACTTCCTGGCTAAGCATAAAACCAAATTGAACCAGGCCTGCACCCGCATGCCCGACTGGGGCATCACCACCCTGGATGGTTCCAAGTGTGTGGACATCTATAAGTACCTAGGTGTTTGTGCAAACTGTCCTCCAGACAATAATCTTCCCCATCTCATAACAATATATGTATAGAAATACAATTATATCAAACATTAATCTACAAAATTATATTTGCCCAGCAAATATTCTTCAGTGCCATCCGTTTTGGGACAACCAAAGAGTTTCATGCTGGCCCTCATCATTTGAGCTGGCTCCGGGTCATCTATGTCCAATAAATGTGTCTCAGTTCACTGGTCAGCAACACCCAGTGCACCTTCCAGCAGTGGAGATAGGGAGAGGCCAGTATTTCTGCCTGTGCTTGTTGTAAGGCATGATAGGCCAGGGCAGGGGAGGGAGGAAAGTCTTGGGGAAATAGCTCACCCTTTTTCACCTGCATTCCCTACTGTTTTTATACTGTTTTTATTTATTTACTTTTCTGCTCTTTTCCAATATCTCATAGTGGTTGGTTGATAATTTATCAGTACAGTGTTAACAACAGGTGATAGCCTTTTGCATTGTATAAAGTCTACTGTGTTATGAGCTGTTTACCCAGACTCTGTGTTGTCTGTTCACACTGTGAGTTAGCAGCAAATGAGAATCTCTACTATATAATGCTGTTGATCTGGGGATGAGAGGAGTGTGTTTGTCATCCTACTCCCCATCCACAATATATGTATAGAAATACTCACACGTTGACAATTTGCCCACATATTCTTCTGTTGTTTCTGGTCAGCTGTATAATATCGGTTTGCACAGTGGAGATATAGGCCTTTAATCCTTGATTCAAAGTTTCCAGTGTTTACAGAGGAAATGTCTACTGTTTAGTTAGCTAGCACAGCCTCCAAAAACAGTGGTTGGTTAACAGTACTGTACAACAGGTTTAGTCTCTTTTATGTCAGTGCACAGTGAGTTAAAAACTATATAATGCTGTTGATCTATGAGAGGATCTGTCATAGTTATCCACGTTCTGTGAAAAACAGTAATGTTGTCTGGTCTATTATCTTCTAGTATAGGCCTTTAATCCTTGAAAAACAGTCATGATGTCTACTGTTTAGTTATGTCTGTAAAAACAGTAACGTCTACTGTCTAGTTATGTCTGTAAAAACAGTCATGTCTACTGTCTAGTTATGTCTGTAAAAACAGTCATGTCTACTGTCTAGTTATGTCTGTAAAAACAGTCATGTCTACTGTTTAGTTATGTCTGTAAAAACAGTAACATCTACTGTCTAGTTATGTCTGTAAAAACAGTAACGTCTACTGTCTAGTTATGTCTGTAAAAACAGTCATGTCTACTGTCTAGTTATGTCTGTAAAACAGTAACGTCTACTGTCTAGTTATGTCTGTAAAAACAGTCATGTCTACTGTCTAGTTATGTCTGTAAAAACAGTCATGTCTACTGTTTAGTTATGTCTGTAAAAACAGTAACGTCTACTGTCTAGTTATGTCTGTAAAAACAGTCATGTCTACTGTCTAGTTATGTCTGTAAAAACAGTCATGTCTACTGTCTAGTTATGTCTGTAAAAACAGTCATGTCTACTGTTTAGTTATGTCTGTAAAAACAGTAACATCTACTGTCTAGTTATGTCTGTAAAAACAGTAACGTCTACTGTCTAGTTATGTCTGTAAAAACAGTCATGTCTACTGTCTAGTTATGTCTGTAAAATCAGTAACATCTACTGTCTAGTTATGTCTGTAAAAACAGTAACATCTACTGTCTAGTTATGTCTGTAAAAACAGTAACGTCTACTGTTTAGTTATGTCTGTAAAAACAGTAATGTCTACTGTTTAGTTATGTCTGTAAAAACAGTAACGTCTACTGTTTAGTTATGTCTGTAAAAACAGTAACGTCTACTGTTTAGTTATGTCTGTAAAAACAGTAACGTCTACTGTTTAGTTATGTCTGTAAAAACAGTCATGTCTACTGTCTAGTTATGTCTGTAAAAACAGTCATGTCTACTGTTTAGTTATGTCTGTAAAAACAGTAACGTCTACTGTCTAGTTATGTCTGTAAAAACAGTAACGTCTACTGTCTAGTTATGTCTGTAAAAACAGTAACGTCTACTGTCTAGTTATGTCTGTAAAAACAGTCATGTCTACTGTCTAGTTATGTCTGTAAAAACAGTAACGTCTACTGTCTAGTTATGTCTGTAAAACAAACTGTCTAGTTAGTAAAAACAGTCATGTCTACTGTCTAGTTATGTCTGTAAAAACAGTCATGTCTACTGTCTAGTTATGTCTGTAAAAACAGTAATGTCTACTGTCTAGTTATGTCTGTAAAAACAGTCATGTCTATTGTCTAGTTATGTCTGTAAAAACAGTCATGTCTACTGTCTAGTTATGTCTGTAAAAACAGTAACATCTACTGTCTAGTTATGTCTGTAAAAACAGTCATGTCTACTGTCTAGTTATGTCTGTAAAAACAGTCATGTCTACTGTCTAGTTATGTCTGTAAAAACAGTAACGTCTACTGTCTAGTTATGTCTGTAAAAACAGTCATGTCTACTGTCTAGTTATGTCTGTAAAATCAGTAACATCTACTGTTTAGTTATGTCTGTAAAAACAGTAACATCTACTGTCTAGTTATGTCTGTAAAAACAGTAACGTCTACTGTCTAGTTATGTCTGTAAAAACCAAAATGACACATACACAAAAAGATGACTGTAAAAAAAAGACTGAAGGTGTGATAAGCCACTCAGCAAAAGAGAATGAAACTGAAGTCTGTATGCACACGACAAATGTTGTGTTGCCTCTCTGGAACAGCGATTTCCTAAACAGCAGATGGTTCCTGACCCTGGGAATGGGACACTGTGGTGGAGGAGGAGCTGTCGCCCTAAAAAAACACTTCCTGCTTCACATGCTCTGTGTGTGTGTATTCTATATGTGCAGTTTTTGAGTGTGTGTCTATTTACACCATCTACAATATTTGTATGAGAGAGGATGCATCTATTGTGTGTATCTGTTTGTGGTATCCACTGTGCAATTCCGCTTTCTTCCCACCAGGTTATATGATAAATGTGCCTTTGTGTCCAATTCCAAACATTCCATCAGCAGCCTGTTGTAACAGAAAAGTAACACAAAATGTATTATTCTATCAACACATTATGTCCAATATAATAGATTATTCTTTCTTTGCAAAAAAGAAAACTAAAGACTAGACCTTGTAAAACCTTCATTATTGCCCCAACACAACATATTGGGTGGATTGAGTGTGTGTGGATGCGTGCCTGCGTGTGTGTCTGTTTGTCTGTGTGTGTGTGCGCGTGAATGCGTATGTGTGTGTGCATACATGCGTGTGACACAGTCAAGCTGTGGGAGCAGGTGTTTGAGTGGATGAGCGGCCTGATTGTCTAACTACTGAGGAAAATTATGTTTCCTATTGTTCTGACTGTCAACATCGGACCCCAAGTGCCACTCACACACCACCGATCAGGTGTTTGCCATAAAAGAGAAAACATTCAGCAAATCAAAGGACAAACTTTCACCTCTCTCCTTTCTGATGATTGCAAAAATCAGAAACTTTCTGTCCAAAAATGATGCAGAAAAATTAATCCATGCTTTTCTCACTTCTAGGTTAGACTACTGCAATGCTCTACTTTCCGACTACCCGGATAAAGCTCCTACCTATCTCTCTGATTTGGTCCTGCCGTACATACCTACACGTACGCTACGGTCACAAGACACAGGCCTCCTAATTGTCCCTAGAATTTCTAAGCAAACAGCTGGAGGCAGGGCTTTCTCCTATAGAGCTCCATTTTTATGGAACGGTCTGCCTACCCATGTCAGAGACGCAAACTTGGTCTCAACCTTTAAATCTTTACTGAAGACTCATCTCTTCAGCAGGTCCTATGATTGAGTGTAGTCTGGCCCAGGAGTGGGAAGGTGAACGGAAAGGCTCTGGAGCAACGAACCTCCCTTGCTGTCTCTGCCTGGCTGGGGATTCTCTGCCTCTAACCCTATTACAGAGGCTGAATCACTGGCTTGCTGGGGCTCTCTCATGCCGTCCCTGGAAGGGGTGCGTCACCTGAGTGGGTTGATTTACTGATGTGGTCATCCTGTCTGGGTTGGCGCCCCCCCTTGGGTTGTGCCATGGCGGAGATCTTTGTGGGCTGTACTCAGACTTGTCTCAGGATGGTAAGTTGGTGGTTGAAGATATCCCTTTGGGGTGTGGGGGCTGTGCTTTGGCAAAGTGGGTGGGGTTATATCCTTCATGTTTGGCTCTGTCCGGTGGTGTCCTCGGATGGGGCCACAGTGTCTCCTGACCCCTCCTGTCTCAGCCTCCAGTATTTATGTTGCAGTAGTTTGTGTCGGGGGGCTAGGGTCAGTTTGTTATATCTGGAGTACTTCTCCTGTCCTATTCGGTGTCCTGTGTGAATTTAAGTGTGCTTTCTCTAATTCTCTCTTTCTCTCTCTTTCTCGGAGGACCTGAGCCCTAGGACCATGCCCCAGGACTACCTGACATGATGACTCCTTGCTGTCCCCAGTCCACCTGGCCGTGCTGCTGCTCCAGTTTCAACTGTTCTGCCTTATTATTATTTGACCATGCTGGTCATTTATGAACATTTGAACATCTTGACCATGTTCTGTTATAATCTCCACCCGGCACAGCCAGAAGAGGACTGGCCACCCCACATAGCCTGGTTCCTCTCTAGGTTTCTTCCTAGGTTTTGGCCTTTCTAGGGAGTTTTTCCTAGCCACCGTGCTTCTACACCTGCATTGCTTGCTGTTTGGGGTTTTAGGCTGGGTTTCTGTACAGCACTTTGAGATATCAGCTGATGTATGAAGGGCTATATAAATAAATTTGATTTGAGTTGGTTTGATTTGATTGACACTATAAGGTTCCATCTGCATTTTTGTCAAAATGTAGTTATTGATATAGCCTTGTTCTGTTCAGTGTTCTCAACTTATATAGTACTCTAGATACCCAATTCGTGTTGCTATGTTCAAAAGAATACACAATAAAAATTGCTGACACCATTCAAACCGATTAGTATTCAGAACTTTAAAGCCAATTATCTTAGAATCCTCTTTTTTGCAGATAGAACATTATAGTTCCAGGCTCTCGACATGGTGAAATGACCTGGCCCACTTCAAAAACCAAAAAAGAGCTGCCAATATGTTTACAAAACACATACCTGATGTTATTACATGTAAGTCAAAATAATTGTCCAATCAAAAATCATTTAAATCTGAAGAAAATATAGATACTAGCAGAAAGGGATTAAATGATGACCAAATTGTCAGTAGACAATGTAACCTGGTTCCTTATTATATGTTTACCAGCCACATTATTTTTAATAAAGCAAGATTAAATGAAAGTCAGATTCAGCTGCCTAGGAAATGGTGAAAATACCTGAGGGCTTGAAAGCAGTCAGTTGAACCACCTGGTAAAGTAAAACAGACGTGTTGATGTCTGGGAGATGGATCAGAATTCATCAAATACACAATGAACCATTTAGGAGTGATGGCAGGCCAAATAAGAGGATAAATCTCTATAGATGCATAATACCAAACATACCTGGTTTCCTGATGCAGGTTTCAAGGAGAAACTACTTTCTTTTCCAAAACTCTCTGAAAGACAAAAAGGCAAAATCTCACATAGATGCATTTATTCACCTGGTACGAAAGGAGAAGTTTACCCAAAATCATGAATCCAAGTGATTCCATACATTGAAACTAGTTCCGTGGAGTTTGCCCTCTCCCCCTCTCCCTCCCTGTCGCACTGTACTTGAAACAGCTGCAAAAGCAGTTCAACTGACTGGTGAAGTTGCTGGGTGCAGGCCTCGTTTTGCGCTGTTGCCAATGAATTTATGATACAGAAATCTGCAAATTGTGGACAAATTCATTGTATTATTGAAAGCGTACTGCAGAATTAGCTATTTTTGTCAATAGTATCATCGGTTTTGAATCAGGAAATGTGTACTTTTCCACCCAAAACATTAGCGATTATTTTACATCATAATTTGATATATCCGTCTGACACAGCAGTGGAGATGGGTGCCGTAATCACAGATACAGGTTTTTGTAAGGACAGTGAAGTGAAGACTATGTTAGACATTAGTTATACAAAGTAAACGACAATTTCCAAAAATGTCTGACGACCAAAAAAAAGCTACTGGGAGGGGTGCTGATGGTGTCGTCGCCTGAGTATTCAGACGGAGAATTGAGGCAAATTGCAGCAGTAGCTGGATCACAGCCCCATCCCATCTCCAGGATCAACACAGACGGTGGTGCAGTTGTGGCAATTTCACTCCAATGCTGCAAATAAAGAACGTTTGTGCTGCAGAGAGAATTCGAATAAATGACTACAATTCTTACAGAAATGGAGGAACATAATGATGATGAGAAACAGTTGGTTTGCTTTTGTGACCAGAGGGATTTTGCTGCCCTCATAAACTCTGGTGTCCTGAAAAAAAATATATTCAAAAAACAAATTGGAGCACACATCTGTTTCAGCTGTGGCAAATGCAGAGTTATCTAACTAGTAGCTAAACTTTACTTTATTGCATCACTGCTCTATGAGCAAGACCGTTAGCGGGTTTTACATTATCCCAAAACACTATATATCATATGTTTATTTATCAAAATATTTTTGGGATATTATACTCTGCAATGTAAGGTGATTTTAGGTGTATTGTTTC
Source organism: Oncorhynchus keta (assembly GCF_023373465.1). Lineage (NCBI taxonomy): Eukaryota > Metazoa > Chordata > Actinopteri > Salmoniformes > Salmonidae > Oncorhynchus > Oncorhynchus keta. The sequence continues at coordinate 24,789,974 of NC_068434.1, read as the reverse complement.
TCAACCCGCCCTGTCATAAATACATATTCTAACCTGTAGAGAACCCAGGTCTATATGTCTACATGATATGATGCAATGGCAATAACACAATAAGAACACTTCGGACAGGCTAGTCTACCTACCTCCAAAAGCTTGTGTTGTCTGTCGCCTTCTCTTCTCAAATGCGCCTTTATATTTTGGCACTGCGCCATATCCAGCCCATGGAAACATAGTGGCAACAGCTGTATCTTTTAGTATCCTTCAGTTTCTTGTCCCCATAATTTCAGATTGCATATCTTATTCATATACATCCCCACTGAAGTGCTTGCTACACACATGTAGCCATGCAAGGTTGGCTGCAGGAGTATTTATATTGTGTTTACTATTTTGAATTGCTATTAACCTTCTTCTGCATCACTCCATATCTTTTATCAGAACACCGTGACATTTGGTGGCTTCTTCCCTTGATTTACTATATAGTGCAGTCAGGGACCGGACATCAGCTAGCTCTTGCTGACATGTCTTTTTCCACTTTATGTAACTAACTTTACCTATGATTTTTCTAACTATTAACTTTCGCACCAGGTTATTTCTCACCCCTTAAAGAATTTAATTTGTGACGTCAAGCTCCAAATAAGGGTATATTGTGACGTTTTTACATAGCACGGTCTACCCCATGAGGACGCACGTGTGCAGTTGTTAGACATCTCCGCTGCTGTGGCAGTCGGCTAGATAAGATAATAATATAAAATAATCGCAAATATTTTAGGTTGAAATATACAACTTTCCTGACTCAAAACCGATAGAACTTTTGACAAAAATAGCTCATTCGGCAGTACACTTTCAATAAAATAACACATTTCTGAATAATGAATTCACATCCAGCGCGAGTCACAAGTCATGTGACCCATTTTTGCAGCTGTTTCAGTACAGCACTACAGGGAGAGAGAGGGGGAGAGGGCAAACTCCAAACTAAACTAGTTTCAATGTATGGAATCATTTGAGAGTTTTGGGTAAACTTTCCTTTAATGCCTTTAATGGCATTCATGTCAGGTATGTTGAACACCTAAGTGTAATATCCAGACTGCATGACTCCTTGCTCCACAACCCACCACTACCCAACCCTAACCCAACCCAACCCAGCCTACCCAAAACCAGACAACCTGACCCACCCCAACCCTCCATAGCCCCAATCCTCACTCCAACCCCAGAGCCACCCACCCCACTCTGGCCAGCCTCTCCTACCGCTCTTGATGACCAGTGAGGTGGAGGTGGTGCTGCCGGGGCCTGAGATGTCGCTGGTCTCTGGGCTGGAGGGAGGTGGCAGACTCTGGGTCCACATCTGGGCTGGACCCCTCTGGGACGGCAGAAAGCTGATTGGCTGGGAACAGTTCTACAACCAATGAGATTGCATTGAGAAGTTTACATGACGCTGTCTGATTGTGTATTCAATACATGTTCACCCTGAATTAGCATAATGTTTTTCTCCAAGTTGAGAATAATCAAAATGTTAGTACGGATGTCGCTGTATGCTTTTTTGGCTCACCGTGAAAGACAAGGCTTTCCTCTTCTCTTTGATCCTCTTTATGGCATTCCTCACCTTTGAGAAAAGCAGACAATACACTCAGTACTCAGTGCTGCCACTAACGTGTTTGGCATTGTCAAATGGTTGGTATGCCACAGATAGACAACTGCATTCTGAGAGAAAGAAGCCCCGCTGAAACAGAGTTCTTAGAAAACATACCTCACTATTGTAAACCGCATACACCAGGAATATGTACAGGCCCTACAGGAAGGAAAACACAGAAGACAATGTACAATATTGTGAGTTATTTCTATGGACCCTTCAACATCCTAAGTATAGTTTGAGGATGATGAGGTTTACCTCCCCTTTCTCCGGATGAAGCCTCACAATAAATCTAAATTAACTAGCAGCTCTCTGAGGGTTACTCCGGGGCCATGGCCAGCTCATTCACATGAATTAACAACCATGCAGGAAGCTTATATGAGAGAGAGAGAGAGAGAGAGAGAGAGAGAGAGAGAGAGAGAGAGAGAGAGAGAGAGAGAGAGAGAGAGAGAGAGAGAGAGAGAGAGAGAGAGAGAGAGCACACAGAGACAGATAGCGAAAGAGAGGTAGAGGTAGAAAGAGAAAAATAGAGGGGACGTGCAGAGTACCCCCATTTGATTTATAGGTCTTATCAGGAGTGTGATGGGAAGAGAGGTGGAGGTGAATCTGGCGAGGGGCCAGCCTTGAGCCCTGCCATGACCTGTCCTTCAAAGGTCCAGACTGAGCCACCCTTTCCCACACACTACACCGCTCCCGCGGCCCACCAATCGGCTTATCTAGCCCATCTCTCTCTCTCGCTCGCTCTCTACAAACTTTTACAGACAATGATCCTTGAAAGAATGGCTTTGCTCACCTGGAAAGCATTGAGAGCGATGAAGACATAGGCCACCATCATGGATAGGTGCACCAGGACTCCACACAGCCAGGTAAGGCCCAGCACTGGAAGGAGAATAAGGACTGGTCGCGTCACAGCCCTGCAGACGTCAGACTGTCAGTATAGTACACACACCCACTCACCGACCCCCACACACACACTCTCCTGGCAGGACTCAGCTGATGCTGAATAGATGTCCATTATGAGGTCTAGCTATTGTCACACACACACACACACACACACACACACACACACACACACACACACACACACACACACACACACACACACACACACACACACACACACACACACACACACACACACACACACACACACACACACACACAACATGTAGTTATTTGACAACCACAGCTATACTTGATGCGAGTGTATTCAATTGAAATTAGTAAAAATAATAATAATAATCACATGACATTATTATCATGTATGCTCTGTGTCTCTGATTTGTTGTCGTCCTGCTGCACCTGGGCCAGGAGATTGAGTTCACGTTGAACTCTGTCTACAAGGACAAAGTGAGCAATTCCTCTTCTTCCTTTGCTTTTTTTCTCAATTGAGTCTTTTTTCCAAACTTGTGACATCTCATCACATTCTTAGGGGAACAGATAGACTGCGGAGGGGGCAGAGATGGCTTGCTTACTCCTTCACTCTCTTTACAAGGAAATGAAGAGGTGATGATTGAAAATAAATATCTCAATGAAATACTGTCTTGGTGTTCATAGATGTGCAGTGTGCACAATATCATTGTTTTATTTGTCTTGTCTCTGCATGTAGGCAGCTAAATATGAGTATGGCATGTTTAGACCCTGTCTATATTGGGACAGGACTGAACCCTATGCCCTGGTCCCTGTTTTAGAGTCCACATTGACCAGACAATGAGCTCAGTGAAGAGCACACAGACCAACACACACCCACACAGTCTGCCTCTCCGTCTCTCTAGGACCAGGTGTTAGGCTGATAAGACCTATAACAACTCCCACTACTTCAGACTCAAACGACCTCATTCTCATGCAGTTACAGTCTCTCTGTTTAGTTCCGTTAAGTTTGGCTGTGTGGATTGGTCACTTGTGGATTTGAAAATCACCTATTCCACAGATTGTGCTTCAAAGGAAAATTCCTCTGACAGCTCTCTGTCTCGTTGTATGCACGTATAAAACATACCATGAAAAGCCACCAATGTATGTGTCCTAGGTTTGCATGTGCGTAAGAGAGCAGGAGAGTCAGGGAAAGAGGACAAGAGACTGAATGAGAGATTGATTGAATGAGAGAGAGAGAGAGAGAGAGAGAGAGAGAGAGAGAGAGAGAGAGAGAGATAGTGTGGTGACTCACCAGGTCAGGTCGAAGGTATGGAGTTTAGATGCCGAACTGGGAGTGAGCATCTTTGCGCGACGACGAGCGCTGGACACTGTCACTATGACTACCCGGCAAAGCACCACTGCATTGACCTAGGAGTACACAAAGTCTTAGAACAACTGATGGACATGCCATATTGTTGCTGCATGACACATGTATGACACATGAATAATCATCACGGGTGAGCACACACACAAATGCACACACACACACATGCAAATGCACACACACACACACACAGTGAAGTGAAGTAACACAAGTAGAGCAAAGCTACATACAACCAAGATAAATAGAACAGGTCCCACAAAAGCCCAAATCATATCAGTCTCCACATTGAGCCAGCAGTGATTGTCTGCTTTGTACTTGTCCAAGGATATCGTCAAGGTTACACCAACAATCACAACAGGTAGACCTGCAAAAAGAAAGCAACAATATGTTTTTTTAAAGGAATATAACACAGGAATGTCTTTAATGAAGAGAGTTGACATTGCTGTGTTACAGGCACTGCAGTAGACATCATTCACCAGCCGTTCTATTTATTCAGACAGCTGGCCTATAGATGAGCATCTTATAACACAGCATCATGAGTGTGTTGAGCTATTTGAATAAATACACTCTTCCAATGTGGTCAGTAGGAACACAGCCTTTGGTCTAGATGAGTTGTGTTCCAGACAGCACTGTGCACAAACTGGGCTTGTAGGATATAGGCCAGTGTCTTGTGTGACTGGATGAGTCCTGTGTGGAGTGTATCAGTGTTATTGCTGTAGTGGGTTTTACCCCAGCCGATGGAATAGTACATCTTCATCCTCCGGTCCTCGCTGATGTTGACAGACACCACCTTACTCCACAGCAGCAGCCCCTCCACCAGCATCCAGGAGAAGGAGGCCATGAAGAAAAAGTGCAGCAGGGCTGTCACCACCAGACACGCCCCCTAGTGGACAGGAGGGACAAAGCATTGACACACTTGTCAGCCATTTAAGTAACACACATATAGAACCATGGTCTAGAGAAGAGAATGGAGTCCTATCATACTTTCAATGACAAAAGCAGATAAAAGCCTACAGGCACATGGATTTCTGACCCTATGCCCTCCTCTAGTTCATAGTACCCATAACCATACAGAGAATGAGATGTTTGAAGACAGACAGAGCTACTGTACGTAAAGAGTCCCACCTCGTTAGCAGAGGCCCAGTCACTGCACATTAGCAGCAGCTCAGCTATTCCCAGAGCCACGATCAGGTTCTTATGGACAGTGGTGCGGTCAGACTTAGGAACTCTGAACCCACACCACACCAGGCCAGAGGGGAGAGGGGAGAGAGAGGGGAGAGGGGAGAGGGGAGAGGGGAGACAGACACAGAGAGATGATCAAGGTCAGAACAACATGCAGCTCATCTGTGAGTCAGTAATCATACATAGTGTAAATACTAAACACAGCAGCAATAGGTCTGCTCAGCATGGTAAAGAAGACATATTGTACAGACAGAGCTAATCATTCAAACAAACACATGTCTTGTACCCTTCACATGCTAGTAGATTATTCCCTGGAGCAGAGCACCACTCACCCTACAGCAATGAAGAGGATGAAGGTGAAGAGTAGGCCACACAGGGACACTCCACAGCCGATGAACGTCATCACCTGGAGGGCTTTTTCATTCTCTGGGCTCCTCTGACACACACACACATATGTATTTATCAGAAACTGAACTGATTATAAGTGTCTGTTGACTATTCTCTATCGAGTGCACTATTTCACAATGTGGAATGTGAGGACTTGTGGAGGATAGAATGGACCTTTACCTGGACTTCATAGACTTGCATCAGCAGGGCAAAGTTGGTGGTGTGGTTGCAGAAGCAGACAGTGGAGTCGTATTGTTTAGAGATGACCTCACATCCTCTAGTAGACCACCACCCCTCTGCCTCTGGCCTAGAGAGGGACAACAGTTTACACTTTCATCGCAATGTACGGTAACCTTTACACTAATGATTCAAACACTGATTTCTATTGATGTAATGGCAGAACATTTGCTGTCATTATACTTACATCAGATCAAAGTCCCAGAATGCACAGACTGGGTCATACACGGTCCCTACAGGATTCTAAAGGAATCAATGGAACAGGACATCCTTTCACACTTACAGTAAAGGACAGACGTATGGAGGAGAACAAGGGGCATATATCATATTCTCTGTGAGCGAGGCAGAGGTATATAGTGTATAGAGGAATGTGTTCCATGTGAGTGTGAGACTAACCCGAGCTCTATGTTGGAGCTGGAAGCGTACAGCCATGCTGACAGGCTGTCCGTCACCCAGGACTGTAGTAGAGATGACAGAAGAGCCCAGGATGGTGCCCAGGTATCTGACACACATAGCAAAGCACAGGCCGTATAGGGACAGTCACACATAAGGCTGGATATCAACACTGGCTTATGCTCAGTAGGCACTAATGGAAAAAAAAGTATTTATGGAAAATGGAAAGTAATGTTCTTAATGGACTGATTCATATCTACAGTAATTCATGAAAAAAAGAATTGTCCTGTTTCAAATGATTTCTTCTCATTTCGTGCCTAGTCAGTGTCACCATGGCCTAAAACAGTTCAGAGTTCTCGTCTTCCCTACCTCTGGATGCCATCGGTGACGATGGGAAACATGGTGATGTTCTCTTGTGAGTTGAAGAGAGGCCGCAGGGAACTGTACCATGTGTTCACCACAGTCACCATCTGGAAGCCTGCTCATACAACATACACATCCACATAAACAACAACATCAACATCCACATAAACAACAACATCAACTTACACATAAACATCAACATCCACATAAACAACAACATCAACATCCACATAAACAACATCAACATCCACATAAACAACAACATCAACTTCCACATAAACATCAACATCCACATAATAAACAACAATATCAACATCAACATAAGCATAAACAACAACCACATAAACATCAACATAAACAACAACATCAACATCCACATAAACAACAAAATCAACATCCACATACACAACAACATCCACATAAACAACAACAACATCCACATAAACAACAACATCCACATAAACAACAACAACATCCACATAAACAACAACAACATCCACATAAACAACAACATCCACATAAACAACACTTCTAAGAACACTAGACAGTTTAACAATGCAGCACAAAGTGGAAACAGAGCAATATTATTGTCTCACAATAACCAGCTAATATAGATTGTGAATAGTTGTATGAAGTCAAGTGGTACTACGAATGGATGAAAACACAATGTCTGTACCATGCACCAAGTGTGTACTAGTACATACACTAAGAACACCTGCTCTTTCCATGACATAGACTGACCAGGTGAATCCAGGTGAAAGCTATGATCCCTTATTGATGTCATCTGTTAAATCCACTTCAATCAGTGTAGATGAAGGGGAGGAGACAGGTTAAAGAAGGATTTTTAAGCCTTGAGACAACTAAGACATGGATTGTGTATGTGTGTGCCATTCGTTCATTCAGAGGGTGAATGGGCAAGACAAAAGATTTAAGTGCCATTGAACGGGGTATGGTAGTAGGTGCCGGGCACACTGGTGTGTCAAGAACTGCAACACTGCTGGGTTTTACACGCACAACAGTTTCTTGTGCGAATCAAGAATGGTCCACCAACCCAACGGACATCCAGCCAACATGACACAACTGTGGGAAGCATTGGAGTCAACATGGGTCAGCATCCCTGTGGAACGCTTTCAACACGAAAGGCTGTACTGAGGGCAAACACAGGGGGGTGCAACTTGCAACTCAATATGAGGAGTGTGTTCTTCATGCTTTGCACACTCAGTGTTCAAACAGTACTTGATACATTCTTGGAATGTATTTTAAAATCCTGCTTCACTACTGTAGGTGTTTTTACTGTTAGAGGAATGCATGGTTGAGACTGTAAAGTAGTCGGCTGGCTATGATTGAAGGAGTGCATATTCTCATCTAGACACAGTACAGCTACAGACAGCACAGTTACAGACAGTACAGCGCTCTCAGGGATGTCTCTCACCATTGTCATGGAGATCCTGCATGTTCTGTATGGGGACTGAGATGCAGTCTATGTTGGTGTTGCTGTCCACCACTGGACCACAGAACTTAGACCCACTGGATTCCTCTCCCAGACGCTTCTGCTGGACCTCCAGCTCTGAATGACATACAGTAAATAACTATTCTCAGTGGAACTATAGGAAGAGGAAGGGTTGTAGTCACAGCAGCACATCCTACAAAACGTGCTAATGAGTAAACATGCAAAGGACAGAAAGGCCTGTACACTGTATGCTCCTACATGTGACCTGATGAAGACAGGTCCGCTGTGGATAGGAAGGTTGTCATTAAAGGTGGTATAAGGAACATACATAGTGTAGTGGGCAGGCCTAGCTGTCCTTTTTTGTATTATAGTAAGAGGAACAGCTAAGTGCTCCATAGCGGTTGGTAAATTACGTTGTATTGTAGCAAGATGCCTGTGTTAGGCTATAGTAGGTCTAGAAGAACAAAGGAAAGAACAAGTATGAAGCTCATGTGGCGGGGTCCAAAGAGGTCCAGGTTTCTCTGAATAGCAGTATACGCATTACCCACATGAAAAAATACTGGGTGGGTCGAACCCTGAATGCTGATTGCCTGACTGCCGTGGTATATCAGACTGTATACCATGGGTATGACAAAACATTTATTTGGACTATTCTAATTATATTGGTAACCAGTTTATAATAGCAATAAGGCACATCGGGGGTTTGTGGTATATGGCCAATATACAACGGCTAAGGGCTGTATCCAGGCACTCCGCGTTGCCTCGTACATAAGAACAGACCTTAGCTGTGATATATTGGCCATATACCACACCCCCTCGTGCCTTATTGCTTAAGTATACTATGGTATAACTACTACAGTATTCACTGTAGTGCTTTTGTGGACTTTACTGTAGTATTCACTGTAGCATTTCTGCAAACTAAAGTCAGCAAAAAGTATTTACTGTAGCATACTGTAGTATTTACTCTTTACTATAGTATAAATAATGTAGTAAAGGAAAACTGTAGTATATAATATAGTAATTAATGTGGTGTTTTCGCAGATTGTACTATAGTGTCCTCCAGGCCGGCTCGGTCCTCCCCTCCCGCTCCGTGGCTCGACGACTCATTGCGAGCTCACAGAACAGGGCTCCGGGCAGCCGAGCGGAAATGGAGGAAAACTCGCCTCCCTGCGGACCTGGCATCCTTTCACTCCCTCCTCTCTACATTTTCCTCCTCTGTCTCTGCTGCTAAAGCCACTTTCTACCACTCTAAATTCCAAGCATCTGCCTCTAACCCTAGGAAGCTCTTTGCCACCTTCTCCTCCCTCCTGAATCCTCCTCCCCCCTCCTCCATCTCTGCAGATGACTTCGTCAACCATTTTGAAAAGAAGGTCGACGACATCCGATCCTCGTTTGCTAAGTCAAACGACACCGCTGGTTCTGCTCACACTGCCCTACCCTGTGCTCTGACCTCTTTCCCCCTCTCTCCAGATGAAATCTCGCGTCTTGTGACGGCCGGCCGCCCAACAACCTGCCCGCTTGACCCTATCCCCTCCTCTCTTCTCCAGACCATTTCCGGAGACCTTCTCCCTTACCTCACCTCGCTCATCAACTCATCCCTGACCGCTGGCTACGTCCCTTCCGTCTTCAAGAGAGCGAGAGTTGCACCCCTTCTGAAAAAACCTACACTCGATCCCTCCGATGTCAACAACTACAGACCAGTATCCCTTCTTTCTTTTCTCTCCAAAACTCTTGAACGTGCCGTCCTTGGCCAGCTCTCCCGCTATCTCTCTCAGAATGACCTTCTTGATCCAAATCAGTCAGGTTTCAAGACTAGTCATTCAACTGAGACTGCTCTTCTCTGTATCACGGAGGCGCTCCGCACTGCTAAAGCTAACTCTCTCTCCTCTGCTCTCATCCTTCTAGACCTATCGGCTGCCTTCGATACTGTGAACCATCAGATCCTCCTCTCCACCCTCTCCGAGTTGGGCATCTCCGGCGCGGCCCACGCTTGGATTGCGTCCTACCTGACAGGTCGCTCCTACCAGGTGGCGTGGCGAGAATCTGTCTCCTCACCACGCGCTCTCACCACTGGTGTCCCCCAGGGCTCTGTTCTAGGCCCTCTCCTATTCTCGCTATACACCAAGTCACTGGGCTCTGTCATAACCTCACATGGTCTCTCCTATCATTGCTATGCAGACGACACATAATTAATCTTCTCCGTTCCCCCTTCTGATGACCAGGTGGCGAATCGCATCTCTGCATGTCTGGCAGACATATCAGTGTGGATGACGGATCACCACCTCAAGCTGAACCTCGGCAAGACGGAGCTGCTCTTCCTCCCGGGGAAGGACTGCCCGTTCCATGATCTCGCCATCACGGTTGACAACTCCATTGTGTCCTCCTCCCAGAGCGCTAAGAACCTTGGCGTGATCCTGGACAACACCCTGTCGTTCTCAACTAACATCAAGGCGGTGGCCCGTTCCTGTAGGTTCATGCTCTACAACATCCGCAGAGTACGACCCTGCCTCACACAGGAAGCGGCGCAGGTCCTAATCCAGGCACTTGTCATCTCCCGCCTGGATTACTGCAACTCGCTGTTGGCTGGGCTCCCTGCCTGTGCCATTAAACCACTACAACTCATCCAGAACGCCGCAGCCCGTCTGGTGTTCAACCTTCCCAAGTTCTCTCACGTCACCCCGCTCCTCCGCTCTCTCCACTGGCTTCCAGTTGAAGCTCGCATCCGCTACAAGACCATGGTGCTTGCCTACGGAGCTGTGAGGGGAACGGCACCTCAGTACCTCCAGGCTCTGATCAGGCCCTACACCCAAACAAGGGCACTGCGTTCATCCACCTCTGGCCTGCTCGCCTCCCTACCACTGAGGAAGTACAGTTCCCGCTCAGCCCAGTCAAAACTGTTCGCTGCTCTGGCCCCCCAATGGTGGAACAAACTCCCTCACGACGCCAGGACAGCGGAGTCAATCACCACCTTCCGGAGACACCTGAAACCCCACCTCTTTAAGGAATACCTAGGATAGGATAAGTAATCCTTCTCACCCCCCTAAAAGATTTAGATGCACTATTGTAAAGTGGCTGTTCCACTGGATGTCATAAGGTGAATGCACCAACTTGTAAGTCGCTCTGGATAAGAGCGTCTGCTAAATGACTTAAATGTAAATGTAAATGTAATGTAAATAGTGTGTTATTTACTGGAGTGTTTCTACTGACATGACTGTAGTATTTACTATAGTGTTTTTGTTTTATCATCTATGACATAGAAGTACAGGCTTTGTCCTTCAGGAAACCTACTGGAAACCTACTGTAGGTAACACAATATATGGTCTATAATTGGCATGTAGGTTTCTCACTTATGGGTGGCACAAATTGAGATTATGGGGTGGGGAATGGGCAGGGTACAGTATGTACTAATTAGTATGGTATTCTACAGTATACTAAGTTTACTACAGAATTCTATAGTAAGTACTGTAATATTCTATAGTATACTTTAGTCTTTTTTCATGTGGGTACACAAAGCAATATTGAACCAATAAAAATGTTAAGTGGCTAATTCTGAATTAGATGTTATTGTTTCAATATTGCTTTGTGTAGTATGTCTGCCCACTCTCTCAGCCTTTCCGAAGCACACAGAACACACTGTAACAGTCTAGAGAATGTACTGTACTAAGTGACTTACTGATGCTGGAGCTGTGAATGAGCAGATGGTCGGTTTCTGCCATCAGCCGAGTGCTCAGACTGGTCACCATGCGGTCAATACTCCTGACCACAGTCATCGGTCCACTCACCACCTGGGGCACAGGGCAGGGATAAGGGTATGGGGTTCATCATAGCAATATACTGGTCATTGGTAGGGCCCTGACCATGTGAACTGACCAGGATATTAAGCCTATAACTAGGACACAGAGTTTGGTCAGCTGGTCAAGAGACTCCTGGCTGTAGTAATTGGAGAAGAGCAGACACTGTGAGTGAAGCAGTGCTACGTGGTTGAGGAAAGCCACAGTGTTTCAGTCCTCTAGCTGCTCTAATACATTCAGTCTGGCTGTGCTGTGCTGCTGTGACCTTGAAGGGTAGAAAGGCCTGGGAGAGGGGAGGTGGGTGAAGTGGGGGAGGCGAGCGCTGCATCAATATGAACACTTATCATATGGCTACCACTAGGATACATAGACATATAATATACATGTTCTATGTCATTGTTTTGGATGGGTCTGTTAACCATAAAAGCACACAGTGCTTTCTTTAAAGAACATTCAATATGGTCTTTGTTGGATATTAAATAAAAATTGTTCAGAGATCATAATAGTCTGTGAAAAAGTGCTGCAGCAATATATAAATTAGACCTGTTTATTGTTACACTATATATTCATGGATTTAGAGGAGATTTAGAGGAGATTATATTTAGTGTATGTGCAATTAAGATTGATCAAGATTCAGCCTTATGTGTTCTGTACATGTACACTAACTAATTAAGCCAAGCGTAACCATTCATTTGATAGTTTCTCGGTCATTCACAGTATACATCTTACTGTCCTCTAGTGGAGAAATGCTCAAATCATACTCCAGTACTACATTCTTAACACCTTGTCTCTGCCTCCTCCTGTTCCCAGTCATTGCTGTAGTCTGCCACTCTGGTACCTGATGTAAACAGGGCTTCGTAAATCACTTTAAATAATTGATTGATACCTGTTTGATGGCCTGCCACTTGGGGACGTTGTCCTGGCTGATGATGCTGTCAGCCACAGTGATGAAGGTGTGGCTGAGCTCCCCAGCGCTGTTGGTGGCCCGGCTGTGGTTCCCCTCCGTGGCCATGTCTGTGGGCACGTCTGCAGCCCGCACTAGCAGTTGGACCAGGGACAGCATGTCTCTAGGCTGCAGCCCCTCTTTGGTGTCTTCCAGGGCCTGCCTGGACATGTTGAGCAGACTGGACACCTGACCCCAGCTCATCTGACCCCCTGACTGCTCCCCAATCACACCCTCCACACCCTGATGAACACACACACAAACACGCACGCACACACAAATACACACAAACACACAAAAAGAGCAGAGGATGTAAAGGAAATCAAAAATTGTAGATCAAAGAAAACTGGACATCATTTTCTGACAGAACAAAGTTAAATTGCTGTGTCAAGTTAAATAAGTTAGAGAGCAATCATAAATGTCCTAATCCTGACAGGCATCCAGTGATTTATAGTAATCAGTCTTTACCTGTGTTCCATTGGAGAGCTGCATGAGGAGGTTCATGAAGGGACTGGGATGGGAGCTCTGTAACTCACTCAACCCCTTCATCTTAACATAGCGCTCTGTTACAGAGAGCCATGTGTCAGAAACAGTCCATGGTTCCTCTCTCATGTTTTGTTAGGTTATTTAGTCACAAACTATGTTTGCTATGTTTGTTACAGTACGTAAGTAATGGTCTAGGCCTATGTATTGGCGGTCTAGATAGTAGTTGACTCACCCCTGCTGGTCCTGCAGATGAAGGGGAGTGTGGTGGAGCAGTCTGCAGAGCTGTACAAGGGGAGCTGTTGGCTAGACCAGCCCTCTAGAGCCCTGCAGCCCTGCATCTCCCTCTGCCTGTGGACCCCTGCAACACAACACACAGACATACAGCATGAGACAGCTCCAGTAACTACATAATACATTTATTATTCTACTAAAGTTCATGGAAATATATTTAAATGACTTATTTGCGTCAAGTGAGCTCTTGATTTTGTAACACCTTTGTTTACTCCATGGTCCTCTCAGTATTTGGTTTAATTTAGCATGCTATAGCATAACATGCTTTAAAGCAATTTACATGTATAAGTAAAATACTATCATATTTTCATATTCATATTCAACAACCTTTGAAAAACACAGACAATTACTTGCAATTAATTTAACCGTGTTTGAAATTTTTAATGAAAATGGCTGCCAACAAAAAGCCAGTCAACTTGTTACTTACAGAAATGGAATCCCTTTCGTGACGGTTTAACATTTTGTTGCTTTTCACTATTGAGTAGAGCTCCATTCTCTTCGTAAAGCACATACCTCATACTTGTGTGAATCCCCCTCCTCTGCCCTCCACATGGCCGTTAGCCAGGGAACGACGCTAACCAGTTTCCTCTCCCCATGACTCTCTCTCAGACAGACATACTGGATGTGTTCAGGCAGACAGCCACTGGTTTAACTGGCCTCTTTTGAGGTAGATCACCCAGAATGATTCAACAACCAACTGACAGGGGACTGGGAACAATCACCACTGCCTCAGTATTGGATTAGTAATAGCTATGGATTGATCTGGAAGAAGGACAATAGATTTGCAATAGAAAGCTTTATAAAGGTACCATATCAGAATTAAAAAGCTATGTGAAAGAAACAAAATACCTACATTCTGATTTTAAATCTGCTGGAGGCCACCCAATAATCTATTCTGATTTTTTTGTGTGAACAAATCCTTCTTCAATGGAAAGTAGGCTACCTAACTCGGACCAAGAGACCACAAGGGGCATGTGAAACAAAATGGCTGACAGTAAGTTTAAACAGCCAAGATTCAACTGCTAAGATGACAATCAAACCAAACCAAAAAATATATCAACCTTGAATCAAAAGCACTGATAAAAAGCACATCCAATAAAGATCAGATTACAGCTATATATTATGTAGGGATTTCTCATTGTTGTGTGAGTGTTGGTGCAGTCTCACCTGGGCAGAACAGATTGGCTGACACCTCTTTTACCACTGGGTGACGGGTCATATTATCATTACTCCAGGTAAATATAGCTTTCTGGGTCAAAGGTGAGCAGCCGTCCAGGGCACGGAACTGCCTCTGCTCCAAGGATGTGTCCCAGACATTCAGATCTGTGATATTCCCTACGAAGGGTTCAGTGAAGTTCCCTCCAAATGAGTCCTGGTCCTGCCCCAGGATAAGTATGCCCTCTCCATGTATGTCCCTGGGGGTGTTAGTCCTTGAGCCCATGGCCCCTCTCTCCCCGTCCACATAGATGGCCCAGTGGCCGTCAGCCTTGCGCCAAGTAACACAGAGGTGGTGCCAGGCCCCATCGTTGAGGAAGGAGGCCTTGTAGGGGAAGTGCTGCCCGTGGACAATGAGCGCCAGCAGTATGCGTCCTGTTCTGTCCACCTGCCCGCGCAGCTGGAACTCATTGGTGAAGACAGGTGCGGCGTAGGAGTACATGGTGGACACCTGGTCCCACTGGGGGTCCCACTGCACGCGGACACACACGCTCACCGCTGGCAGGGCCGGGAACATCATGTTGACACGACCGTAGCCCTCCTGAGAATCCCTGGGAAAGTTCAGGGCTTGGAAGAGCATGTCTAACAGGTAGAGACAGAAGAAGATCATCACTCTCTATGCTGGCCTTGATCACAACACAATGCCAAGGTATAGATCATCATTTATAGACAACTTGATAGAGTGGAAGAGATTAATGCAATATGGCATCAAGACATAGGTGTTGTAGTTGCTAAACTCACACTGTTTGGCTAGTGCCAGAGGCCTGCTCATTGGTCTGTTGGGGTCCCTGACCCACATGGGTCCATGCAGGCCTGCCTGCCTCTGGAGCGCCAGGGTTCCCTCCTCATCTTCAGGCTGGCCCAGGGTGGTGAGGGAGCTGAACTGGCCGCTGCAGAAGCTCTCTGCCTGGGAGAGGTCCAGGGATACGTTGACCAGCTGGAACACCCAGTCTGATGTTTGATGGACCAGACTGCCCTCTGTCATTATGACCACAAAACCACAAATAGGCATGGATCACACTTTACAGGAACTCCTCTATCATCTCTTTGAGAAAATCTCTATGGAAACAACAGGGAAATGACATGATATCCTAAAGACATTCTAGCATCATACATCAGGTTGTAAGAGTTGCTGCCATCGCATTGAAAGTGATTGACAGTTCCAGAACTCACCACCTGAGTCCATCTCTCCTTTGTCTGGCCCCGGTTGTGTTGGCTCACATTCACACAGCACCTACAATAGAGGAAACATTTACTCTGCTTTATTCTGTTGGCTAGTGCATAGACATGTAATATCCTTGATATGTACTTTCCAATGAACTCAGTATAGAAACAAGCAGAACCATGGAGTCAAATGAATAGTTGTGTTTAGCCTATGAAACGTATCAGATCTACCAATAAATAAATTAATATCTACAGTAAAACGCTGAAAACAATGAATGGATTCATATTCCACATTATGTAATTTTATATATAAGAAAGGAATAGACATTACCACTATGCAACAGAGCAGAAGCCCAGACAAGAGAGCTCCAGTCATCTCTATGTCTCAGTGTTCCACAGCTGAAACAAAACACAATGCTAACTGGTCTCTGCCTTTCAGGAGACACGGAGGTTTCTTCAATGGATTATACTGTAGCCTCTATTCATATCAAAGACCAATACACCTCTGTTCAACAATACAATGACTAACACAGTGCAAAAACATACTGTATAAACAATATTTGAAGTGTTATAGATATTATACTATATTTTGTGTATATTTCAAAGAGATCCACTTCAAATAAAATAGCGATAGGCTACTTATCTTACCGTATAACACACATCAAAGTTACCCAGTTACTCAAAGACCCACACTGCAACAGGTGATGTCCCCTTATTTGTGTAACTGGGCTTACTGTAGACTCGTAGAGAACAGACTGCTCCGTCTCCAGCTCTTACTGCCTAGTGCTACTCCAAGGCTGCTGTAACTCTCCTTAAATACTGAGGATCACTATTCTGATTTCCTGCGTGTGCTCTGACCATTGTCCAGTCTAGTCAGTTCATCCACTGTCCAGCCGCTTTAGCCTCCAGTATCTCCTGCCTGACTGGTCTCTATGGAGAAGTCTCTGCTGTGCGTTGTGAGGAGCATCTGTCCGTTGCCTTTCTGTCCAACAGTCAACCTCTGCCTTCAGCCAGCCCCCCCTCCCTAGCACCAACACCACCACCACACTCTTCAGCACCCTTGAATCAGCAGCATGCTTTGTCATGCAAATCGGGCCATTTTTTTAAGAACCCTACTTACGCAAGCAGTGCCAAGTGTTTGGCATGGAGATTTCATCAAGACCTGCAGGGTGGCAAGCATTTCTGCACCACTCTTATTGTCTGCTGCTGCTTCTGCTATTTACTGTATACATCAAGGTATGCTACATGACGATAAGTATGTGGACACCTGCTCGTTGAACATCTCATTCCAAAATCATGGGCATTAATATGGAGTTGGTCCCCGCTTTGCTGCTACTCTTCTGGGAAGGCTTTCCATTAGATGTTGGAGCATTGCTGCGGGGACTTGCTTCCATCCAACGACAAGAGCATTAGTGAGGTGGAGCACTGATGTTGGGCGATTAGGCCTGGCTCGCAGTCAGCCTTCCAATTCATCCCAAAGTTGTTCGATGGGGTTGAGGTCAGGACTCTGTGCAGGCCAGTCAAGTTCTCGACAAACCATTTACGTATGGACCTTGCTTTGTGCACGGGGGCAATAGTCATGCTGAAAAAGAAAAGGTCTTTCCCAAACTGTTGGAAGCACATAATTGTCTAGAATGTCATTGTATGCTGTCGCGTTAATATTTCCCTTCACTTGAACTAAGGAGCATAGCCTGAACCATGAAATCCTTCCTCAGACCATTATTCTTCCTTCACCAAACTTTACAGTTGGCACTATGCATTGGGGCAGGTAGAGTTTTCCTGGCATCCACCAAAACTTATTTTGTCCGTTGGACAGCCTGAAGCGTGATTCATCACTCCAGAGTCCAATGGATGTGAGCTTTACACCATTCCAGGCTGTTATAGCAGCAAAGCGGGGACCAATGCATTGCGCATTGTGATCTTAGGCTTGTGTGCGGCTGCTTGGCCATTGTAACCTATTTCGTTAAGCTCCCGACTAATTCCGGAGGCAGTTTGGAATGCGGTAGTAAGTGATGCAACCAAGGACAGACGATTTTTACATGCTACTTGCTTCAGCACTCTGCGGCCCCATTCTGTGAGCTTATGTGGCTTACCTCTTCACCTTGTTGCTCCTAAATGTTTCCACTTCACAATAACAGCACTTACACTTGACGGGGGCAGCTCTAGCAGGTACAAAGATGTGAAGAAATTACTTGTTGAAAAGGTGGCATCCTATGACTGTGCCATATTGAAAGTCACTGAGCTCTTCAGTAAGGTCATTGTACTGACAATACTTTTCTATGGCAATTGCATGGCTGTGTGCTCGATTTTATGCACCTGACAGTAATGGGTATGGCTGAAAGAGCCGAATCCACCAATATGAAGTGGTGTCCACATACTTTTGTACATATAGTGTATCAGTACATTACATAGTCAATGAGACGTCATTTACTACCTATTGGGCGGCACAGAATTGGCCCAGCGTCATCCGGGTTAGGGTTTAGCTGGGTTAGGCTGTCAATGTAAATAAGAATTTGTTCTTAACTAGTTAAATAAAGGTAAAAAAATAAAGTTAGATTGGGTCAAAAATCGAATCAAATGTTATTTATCACATGCACCAAATACAACAGGTGTAGTAGACATTACCGTGAAATGTTTACTTATAAACCCTTAACCAACAATGCAGTTCAAGAAATAGAGTTGAGAAAATATTTTCAAAACAAACCAAAATAAAAAATAAAAACGAGGTTAAATAAAAAACATACTAAAAAATACTATGATGATAATGAATGACTTCCAATTCTACGGTAAACCATAGAGCATCATCTATTTTATTTAGGTTACTCTGTATATATACACTGAGTTAACCAAACAATAAGAACACTTTCCTAAATTTGAGTTGCACCCTCCCTTTTGCCCTCAGAACAGCCTCAATTCGCTGGAGCGAATGGAGCCTCTACACTATGTCGAAAGCGTTCCACAGGGATGCTGGCCCATGTTGACTCCAATGCTTCCCACAGTAGTGTCAAGTTGGCTGGATGTCCTTTGTGTGATGGACCAATATTGATACACAATAAAACTGGAAACTGTTGAGCGCACCTTGCACCTAGTACCATACTACTACCAGTTCAAAGGCACTTAAATATTTTGTCTTGCCCATTCACCCTCTGAATGGCACACATACAGTGCATTCGGGAAGGATTCAGACCCCTTGACTTTTTCCACACTTTGTGACACTACAGCGCTTTTCTAAAATTGATTAAATGTTTGTTTTTTCTCATCAATCTATACACAATACCCCATAAAGACAAATAAAAAAACAGTTGTTTGGAAATGTTTTCAAATTTATATAAAAAAAACATGTAAATAATACATTTACATAAGTATTAAGACCCTTTACTCAGCACTTTGTTGAAGCACCTTAGGCAGCGATTACAGCATCAAGTCTTCTTGGGTATGACGCTACAAGCTAGGCACACCTGTTTTTGGGGAGTTTCTCCCATTCTTCTCTGCAGATCCTCTCAAGCTCTGTCAGGTTGGATGGGGAGCGTCGCTGCACAGCTATTTTCAGGTCTCTCCAGAGATGCTCCCGAGTGGTGCAGCGGTCTAAGGCACTGCATCTCAGCGCTAGAGGCATCACTACAGACCCTGGTTGGATTCCAGGCTGAATCACAACTGTCAGTGATTGAGAGTCACATAGGGCGGTGCACAATTGGCCCAGTGTCGTTAGGGTTTGTAGGCTGTATGTCTTGGAAAGTTTTTTTTCGCCTGGTCACATACAGCTGATGTGTTGTGCATTGAAGGGAATAGAACGGAATAGGTGAAAGGAGGAGAGCGCATAACGTAGACGTGAGAAGGAATACAACGTGGCTACAGTGAACTGTGTTTAAGGGTGATCAGGGGTGTATTCATTCTGACGATTCTGTTGAAAAACTTTTCTTAAACAGAAGCAAACGGAACTATGACGGAGCTGCTCTTCCTCCCGGGGAAGGACTGCCCGTTCCATGATCTCGCCATCACGGTTGACAACTCCATTGTGTCCTCCTCCCAGAGCGCTAAGAACCTTGGCGTGATCCTGGACAACACCCTGTCGTTCTCAACTAACATCAAGGCGGTGGCCCGTTCCTGTAGGTTCATGCTCTACAACATCCGCAGAGTACGACCCTGCCTCACACAGGAAGCGGCACAGGTCCTAATCCAGGAACTTGTCATCTCCCGTCTGGATTACTGCAACTCGCTGTTGGCTGGGCTCCCTGCCTGTGCCATTAAACCCTACAACTCATCCAGAACTCCACAGCCCGTCTGGTGTTCAACCTTCCCAAGTTCTCTCATGTCACCCCGCTCCTCCGCTCTCTCCACTGGCTTCCAGTTGAAGCTCGCATCCGCTACAAGACCATGGTGCTTGCCTACGGAGCTGTGAGGGGAACGGCACCTCAGTACCTCCAGGCTCTGATCAGGCCCTACACCCAAACAAGGGCACTGCGTTCATCCACCTCTGGCCTGCTCGCCTCCCTACCACTGAGGAAGTACAGTTCCCGCTCAGCCCAGTCAAAACTGTTCGCTGCTCTGGCCCCCAATGGTGGAACAAACTCCCTCACGACGCCAGGACAGCGGAGTCAATCACCACCTTCCGGAGACACCTGAAACCCCACCTCTTTAAGGAATACCTAGGATAGGATAAAGTAATCCTTCTCACCCCCCTTAAAAGATTTAGATGCACTATTGTAAAGTGGCTGTTCCACTGGATGTCATAAGGTGAATGCACCAATTTGTAAGTCGCTCTGGATAAGAGCGTCTGCTAAATGACTTAAATGTAATGTTAAATGTGGAACAAAAAGGGGATAAACATACCTGAATTCGTCCAATAGAAACTCTCGTGTGCAACGGTTGGACTAATGATTACACCCATTATCAGCTAGATGCAGTTAAGAGTGTGCAAGGCAGCATTGGTCAGTTTGGCCGGGAAGCCAGATTTAGGAAGAGTCTTGATGGTTTCAAACTTCTTCAATTTAAGAGTGATGGGGACCTTCAATGAGGCAGCCTTTTTTTGTTACCCTTCCCCAGATCTGTGCCTCGACACAATCTTGTCTCTGAGGTTCTACGGACAGTTCCTTCGACCTCATGGCTTGTTTTTTTCTCTGACATGCACTGTCAACTGTGGGACCTTTTATAGACAGGTGTGCCTTTCCAAATCATAAAAATCTATTTAATTTACCACAGGTGGACTCCAATCAAGATGTAGAAACATCTCTAGGTTGTTCAATGGAAAAGGGATGCACATGAGCTAAATTTCAAGTCTCATAGCAAAGGGTCTGAATACTTATGTAAATAAGGTATTTCTGCAACAATGTCCCAAAACTTGTTTTCGCTTTGTCATTATGGGGTATTGTGTGGGGATACCTAGTCTTACAACTGAATGCATTCAACTGAAATGTGTCTTCCGCATTTAACCCAACCCATCTGAATAAGAGATGCGCTCTATTCAATCCATGTCTCAATTGTCTCATTTCTTTAAAAAGTCTTAACAAGTGACATCAATAAGGGATCGTAGCTTTCAACTGGATTCACCTGGTCAGTCTATGTCATGGAAAGAGCAGGTGTTCTTAATGTTTTGTATGCTGAGTGTTTAACATACTGCATGTGACACATACTTTCTTCTTAGATGCACATAAGTGAACAGCATACATAGACATTTACAACCAGAATACATTCCTTTACTGTATATGAAATGAAATAAATAGTATGGACCACCCTCGGCTTTTGGTTTTTGTAGAGGGAGCCTCCCGTGTGCCCCCAAGCCCACACACGTGTGCTTGAGTGTAAGACCCCACACAAAAGCCACTAATCACTAATGCCCTGGAAGATAAAGAGCTGCATTAGTATTCCCCTGAGCACCAACCAACACACAGACTGAAAGCCACACCACAGACCCCGATTAACAAAGCCTGCTGCTGCACCAAACTGGGCACCACTCGCCTTAATCTGCTGTCTGAACAGCAGCCTGCGGCCTCTCCCTTCACCCAGACCATACACATTGGTTTGAACATGTAAGCATCTTTTGCAAGTTTGCGTTTGAAACAATTTAATTAAGGATCTGCCTCTTTTTTTTTCAATTTTCGCCTAAAATGACATACTGCAATCTAACTGCCTGTAGCACAGGGCCTAAAGCAAGGATATACATATTCTTGATACCGTTTGAAAGGAAACACTATGAAGTTTGTGGAAATGTTAAATTAATGTAGGAGAATATAACACATTAGATCTGGTAAAAGATAAGACAAAGAAAAAACATGTTTTTTTGTATTACTTTTTGTACCATCATCTTTGAAATGCAAGAGAAAGGCCATAATGTATTATTCCAGCCCAGGCGCAATTTAGATGTTGGCCACTATATGGCAGCAGTGTACGTGCAAAGGTTTAGACTGATCCAATGAACCATTGCATTTCTTTTCAAAATGCCCAAATGTGTCACGTTCGTTGTAATGAGAAGACCAAGGCACAGTGTGATGAGAATACATTCCTCTTTATTAAAGGAAGAAAACTTAAACAAACTAACAAAATGACCATGAAGCTATAAACACTAGTGCTGACACAGGCAACTATACATAGACAATAACCCACAAATAAACCAAGGAATATGGCTACCTAAATATGGTTCCCAATCACAGACAACGATAAACAGCTGCCTCTGATTGAGAACCTATCTAGGCAACCATAGACATATAAACCATAGACATATACCCCTAGACTAGAAAAACCCCTAGACATACAAAATAAAACTAGACAATACAACAACTTAACACACCACCCTTATCACACCCTGACCTAACCAAATAATAAAGAAAACAAAGGTAACTGAGGTCAGAGTGTGACAAATGTGCCTAATTGGTTTATTAATACATTTTCAAGTTCATAACTGTGCACTCTCCTCAAACAATAGCATGGTATTCTTTCACTCTAATAGCTACTGTAAATTGGAAAGTACATTTACCATTTACATTTACTGGTATGTCAGATTAACAGTCATTTAAGATTTCTGCCAATATCAGATATATCTATGTCTTGGGAAATGTTTTTCTTACTTATAAACTCATGCTAATCACATTAGCCCATGTTAGCTCAACCGTCCCACGGGGGATCCGCCAATCCTGTGTAAACAAAATGTGTGGATTTGGGATCTTATTTTGAGCCACTTTGCTACAGTGGGAAAATAATCCTGCAGCAACAGGAAATGTGAATAATTATGTGGATTATAATTCATGGACATTTTGTAGGAGTTGACACGTCATACGGGTAAATCAAGTCTGAAATGTCAAAGTGGAAATGACAAACTTCCGAAGCCTTTTGAGGTTTAAAACACACTACAAGTTTTAAATGTCCTACATTGCAGAACATTTATCCTGCAACAGGGTGATCAAGTTAAGATCCTACATCTGTACTGATCAACTGAAGAAGTAGAACAGGATACTTCTTTCACCTTCAGATAATTAAAATGACTCAGTTCATTGAAGAAAATGTACAGTGTAGATAACCATCATCTGAATTGACTATTAATAATTCTCAACAGGCTTTAGGAAGACTATTAATGTGGTTCTAAGTGTGTGTCTCTGTCCACCTTCTGTGTAAACGGTATAGTTAGAGCATAATGCTAAGCCCTGTGTTGCTGACCCACTGCAGTAAAACACATTAGGGGTTGAGGTATAAAACTTAACTACCACCTGTTCGCTCTACACACTGAGTTGACAAAAATAATGGGTACAGTTGTGATGTTTCCCCCGACTCAGTGTGTCAGAAAAAGGACACACAAGCAGATACTTGAAACTCATGATCTTTAGAGGAGTATTGATTATGTCATTTGAATTTACAAAACAAGTAGTACGTTTAACATGGAGGTAGAGAAGGGATCTTGTGTGTTGGTGAGACAGGGGTGTGATAACCATCTCTACCCTGGTTGACTGCATTATAGAAATGTCTCTGTATGCATAAGACAGGTTATATACCCTTCACCAACATATTGATTGATGGTTTACTGACACCAACTAATGAGCAACACTTATCAATCTTTATTCCACTTCAATCCATATTGTTCTTAATATAATTTGGGTTAACTGCAGGGCTTGTTGAAAAGGTACTGAGATGAGATGTACTATAGGGTGACAGCGTGACAACCACGCTGAGAGTGTGAGGAGAATGTGGTGTGTAGGAGACGGCCTTGTTAACAGAGTAGGACTGAGGTAGGAGTTGTGGGATGCAGTGGAGGCATGACTACCTTGGTACGCTGGTATGTCAACTACAATGCAATGATTCACAGAGTGATAAAAGCAGTGCTGGTGAACACATAATGTGGAAGAGGCACCACAGCATTGTCCGGGGGATCCCAGAGCAACAGACTAACCACAGCATTGTCCGGGGGATCCCAGAGCAACAGACTAACCACAGCATTGTCCGGGGGATCCCAGAGCAACAGACTAACCACAGCATTGTCCGGGGGATCCCAGAGCAACAGACTAACCACAGCATTGTCCGGGGGATCCCAGAGCAACAGACTAACCACAGCATTGTCCGGGGGATCCCAGAGCAACAGACTAACCACAGCATTGTCCGGGGGATCCCAGAGCAACAGACTAACCACAGCATTGTCCGGGGGATCCCAGAGCAACAGACTAACCACAGCATTTCCGGGGATCCCAGAGCAACAGACTAACCACAGCATTGGGGATCCCAGAGCAACAGACTAACCACAGCATTGTCCGGGGATCCCAGAGCAACAGACTAACCACAGCATTGTCCGGGGGATCCCAGAGCAACAGACTAACCACAGCATTGTCCGGGGGATCCCAGAGCAACAGACTAACCACAGCATTGTCCGGGGATCCCAGAGCAACAGACTAACCACAGCATTGTCCGGGGATCCCAGGCAACAGACTAACCACAGCATCCCAGAGCAACAGACTAACCACAGCATTGTCCGGGGATCCCAGAGCAACAGACTAACCACAGCATTGTCCGGGGATCCCAGAGCAACAGACTAACCACAGCATTGTCCGGGAATCCCAGAGCAACAGACTAACCACAGCATTGTCCGGGGATCCCAGAGCAACAGACTAACCACAGCATTGTCCGGGGGATCCCAGAGCAACAGACTAACCACAGCATTGTCCGGGGGATCCCAGAGCAACAGACTAACCACAGCATTGTCCGGGGGATCCCAGAGCAACAGACTAACCACAGCATTGTCCGGGGGATCCCAGAGCAACAGACTAACCACAGCATTGTCCGGGGGATCCCAGAGCAACAGACTAACCACAGCATTGTCCGGGGGATCCCAGAGCAACAGACTAACCACAGCATTGTCCCGGGGATCCCAGAGCAACAGACTAACCACAGCATTGTCCGGGGGATCCCAGAGCAACAGACTAACCACAGCATTCCCAGAGCAACAGTAACCACAGCATTGGGGGATCCCAGAGCAACAGACTAACCACAGCATCCGGGGGATCCCAGAGCAACAGACTAACCACAGCATTGTCCGGAGGATCCCAGAGCAACAGACTAACCACAGCATTGTCCGGGGGATCCCAGAGGATAACCCAGCAGAGCAACAGACTAACCACAGCATTGTCCGGAGGATCCCAGAGCAACAGACTAACCACAGCATTGTCCGGGGGATCCCAGAGCAACAGACTAACCACAGCATTATCCGGGGGATCCCAGAGCAACAGACTAACCACAGCATTGTCCGGGGGATCCCAGAGCAACAGACTAACCACAGCATTGTCCGGGGGATCCCAGAGCAACAGACTAACCACAGCATTGTCCGGGGGATCCCAGAGCAACAGACTAACCACATCAGGAGCAAGGAGAGAAACGTGTGGTTGAAAAAGCGCCTCCCTAACAGCTGCATGTTCATGGTAAAGAAAGAGCCTAGGACTTTGGAGGAGGCTCCGATGCACTTTATGTGACATTGTGTACCCTGATTCTGATCCTATCCACACACAAACTGTGGTTGATAAGCTATGTCAGATCATAACTGTCATTGTAGATATGGGGACGAGAGTGTCACTGATTTGCTGACAGTATTTCAGTAACCTCCCAATCGATTTTAGTCAGATACTGTACAATACATCAGACAAGGTTAGGAACCTGAGAAGGTCTGTAAACAGTGATGTTGTTATTAGAATGTTGCAAACTGAAGGACATAATGATTACAGTTCTATATTACACTAGAAATGGTGGAGAAATATCTGTCTGTCTTGTGGTCTGGAGTGGGAAAATACAGTACATCCCAAGCACATCTACCCACTCATACACACGTCAAGTACAAACATAACACCAACACAGACAATAGATATTATGTTGTTTGTTGGTCTACACTGTACTGAATGCTGTGTTTTTGAAGGCTTTGTAAGCTGGTTGTGTTGGGCTCCCTATGTAAGCGCCTACGTGTTCAGTCGCCTTGTCTGGCCACTGTGGGCTTTTCCTCAGAGCAGCCTTGTTTCAAACAAAGTCAACACTGCTCTACAAAGATGGAGAGACTAGGATGGGGATAGAGAGACTGTGAGGCTATTCAAGTTTCTCTGTTTTACAATGTCAAGAAGTCCATGACAACACTTAAATCAAACATATTTTATCAATGTGACTGAATCACATTAAACATTTACCTTCATTAAGACATCCATGTACTGTAAAACTAATAAAGTACAACATTTAGACTTCTGAACTGCACTGAATATTCTGTACACACCTTCTTTAGCTTGGTGTCAACAAATATCCATAGTAAAGCAGTCAACAGCTTCTTTTAATCAACATTTGACTATGATGTTGCAGACGTACACAAAAGAGCCCGGAATAATTGACCCCCCCCCTTTCACCATCTTGTCTCAACCCTTTCATCCACTCTAACTTTGTGGCAACTGCCACCCAGTGTATTTCCATGACAACCTGGGGGTTGTAAGAACGGCATGGAAACGTCAAACAGTGGGCTCGGCAGGCTCACATCAGAGGAGACAAAGAGCCAGTGAGCTACATGTGGTGAGAGGATGAACACTTTTCCCAGAAGCACCAGCCCACAGTTGCATGCCCAGGCACCCTGGGATACTGACACCCCCAAAGTCTTTGTCTTGTCCAGCAATAAGATTCTATATGATGAAGCTGAATGGTATTACATAACTGCACATACCTGTAATACGTAAAGCTACCTGGAGTTGAAACAAAGTGTCAAATGACTTACAAAAATGTCAAGATTTGTTGGAAAAGGACCCATGAGTAATCTGTTGTTTTACGAAGCACGTGACAAATATCATTTGATTTGATTTGAATGTAAAATGGGCAACAATGTGTTGAGAGTTGAGGGGATACCTGCACAGTTCTGCTGTGCCGTTCCATTACAGAGTGATTTCTACTACAATGGGCTGCTGACTGATATCTTCCAAAGAGGTGATAGAAGTGGTAGATCCATGGGATACAGAAGGAGTCTGGACATTTTGCTCGGGAATGTCTGGCCAGATCACTGTAAACCCACAGAAAATCCGGTGTTTATATGTCAAACAGTTTTGTTATGTTTTAGTGTTCTGTGATATATTTAAAGTGTAATATTGTGATGTAAACTCAAAATTGAATACGTTTAAACTCTATATCTGACATGGTACAGCTGTCTTATTTTTTCTAAGCCCATAACCATGTGTGTGAGGTGTATACTTTAAAAAAAGTAGATTTGTTTAAGACTACCAAGAAACACTGTGTGTCCCTGATTTAGCACCCTGCAGTAAATTAACCATCCGGAGTCCAGTGAATTCTCTACAAAGCAAAAGCTACTTGTATTTGTTGTTATTTAACTAGGCAAGTCAGTTAAGAACAAATTCTTATTTTACAATGACAGCCTACCCTGGCCAAGCCCTCCCCTAAACCAATTGTGGGCCACCCTATGGGACTCTCGATCATGTGATACAGCCGGGATCAAATCAGGGCTTTGTAGTGATGCCTACTAGCAATGCGATGCGGTGCCTTAGACCACTGCGCCACTCAGGAGCCCATATGGCAAATTCTAACAACGACTGTGTGAGTCCTCTGACAGACAAGACTAACCTGTATTCAGATTAAGAGATGATTCAAAGGTTAAAAAATAACCTAAAGACAAGAATACATTCAGATGAGATTTATGCAATTATTAAAGGGTACATGTTTGTAAATCTGCGGTTCAGAAAATGGTGGAATTTCACCTCGTTAACAAACATTCCTGCCTGGCCGGCCATTCGGGGGCATGTTTGTCCTGCCTAATCTGGCCAGAGCAGATAGTCTTGATGACCGCCCCTTTAACCATCAATCAGAACCTCTGCTGGGGAAAGGGTCAGTGTTGGAGAGAGGTTCACACCGTCGCTATGGAGACCGCCTTTAAAAGCAGCGCCATAAATGTTGTACGGGCATTAGGTTGAGACAAAAACAGAAGGGTGGGGGGGTGGAGTCACTTGGTGCAGGCTAACATGAGCTATTAGCTTTATCTCAGAGCACTCTGCCACTGACCCGTCTGACCTTACTTACCTCTCATACATATCCACTGCTCATTTCAGACCTCTTTTTCACTAAAAAGCACCAATGCATAATGTAAACTGTGCTGGACTCTACTGTGGACTCACTCAGTCAGTGATAGAGCAAACCAACTTATGTTGATAGAGACTACCGTACATTCTAAACTTAAATGACAAACTTTAAAGTTTAAAACTGAACTCAAACTTTGGTCCTTGGCCACTCCCTGAATTCATAGAAATGTTTCCTTCGCATTTTGCATGAAGGAAAACCAAAAGTGGTGAGCTTGTTCAACTGGCGGTTGTGGTCCTCAGCAACGAATCATGGAGCGTTAAAACATTATGTTCAGCCACTTCCTCCCTATGCCACTTCAATACAAACCTATTATGGGATGGTTTAATAGGATTTTGAGGTAGAATAGCTAAGAAACAGATACACAATAGAGATGTGTGATGAATGGTCTGAGAACAATTGAAATGGTGTAATCTGTTAATCTATGACATTTCTCTCTCTCTCTCTCTGAATGTGAACTATTGTGTCTTTCTGTCCACATCTATCATACATTTAGTGCGCTCTGCCACTCCAAATGAAAGGCTTCCCATTGGAAATTGCATTCTTGAAGAACGTATTGAAAAAATAACAAATTCTTACAGTAAAGAGTTGACTCTCATTGTGAGGATTCCTGGAGGACAATATGTTGAGCTGTAGTTAGAAAGGAGAGGTATGTGGATGTTACGTGTGAAGGTCTGTCCACTTTTCAGGCACCCCAAGGCCTCCACTTGAGTAAAACACATGATACTTTGTATTTTGAATGAGTTAGTCAAGTGCAGATTTCCCCCATCAAATTGTGGGGATCTCGACAGCTGATTAATCGACTGGCTTTTGGCGTTTTAATTCAATATTGTGTGCACATGATAATGTATAGAAAAATGATCAAATGTGTCACTCTCTAACTGCACCCTCAATTTTGAACTATTATTCCTAGTTATCAGGTGCAGTAAATCTCTATTGTCAAGTAAGAAAAGTTCAACTGAACTGAGTTTGTCACTGCAGGCTTGGCGGATGTAAAAAACATTAGGAGATAAAACATGTGATTAGGATATCACTGAACTCTGAGCTCTGCAAGGGACAGTCACAGAGCATGACAGCAATTCCTATTGACACACTGACACCAAGTGGCAGGATGTTGTATACATACCATGTAAGTGGCCACAAGACCAGCACCTGCCACCTACAGTATACACTACAAATGATCAATTCTGACTGAGAAATCAAAAAGCGCTGATTTGATTGAAATTTCTGAAAGAATTCCCACACATTAAGAAATTTACGATTAACTGCAGACAATATTATACTACCTCAGAGCCACCAATTCCAAGCTAAAATTATGCACATGTCCACTAGGTGCTGCTGTTGTGTAAGGACTCAATGCTCAGTGGCACTGGCTTGTGAGTCAATAATGAGATATTATTGTAGACTTCTCAGGAAATCACAGGAGAGACAGGTTTCCCTGTTCAGGTTTACCTGCTCTGACTGCAGTCACCTGCAGTCACAGACTACTGCGGATATGAATGAGATGGGGAGGAAACAATTACCTTTCGCCGACACTGTGAAACAGCTGTGCAAATACTGAGAACAGAGGTTTGCACTTCGCCCACTCATTGCCCCGGTGACGTGGCTCACCTCGTGCTGCAACCCACAGCACAGCAGCCATCACAAACAGCTAATGAAGGCCTCATCACACCTGGAGAGTAACATGCTGATTTCCATAAAATGCATGTCAGAATGGGCTATTTCAATTCTGCACACCTTGACAAGTTTTATAATGCCAAACATCTACCCCTCATTGCTATATTCATTACAGAGGAAATCCTAGAACCTTAATAGTCCAGGCAAGCTATACAATGTGTGATGTCGGTAGGAATGGTACTGAATGGTACTGAATCTCTTGTTCGGGTACTGTATAGTAGGTCTGTTATTACATATCAGCTGATGAGTATGTCCCCAACCCTCTGTCACCCTGTGTGTAACGTTATGCTATGTATAAAGCAGAGGAAGTGATTGGCTGTGGTTGACAGGCTGTTTGGTGGAACTGTGTCAGACAGTGGCACTTGCTATGTTGTGGCTGTATCTGATAGGGCAGAGGGGCATCAGGGGCTTGGCAGCTCAGTGTGCTGTGACAGATCCACGACTCCCCATAGACCTACTGGAGGTTTCAGTATATACTGTACTATAAGCCCTGTGTGTGTGTATATATAATATACTGTACATTGAACATGGTTCATGTTCCTAAGGACTCAGTAGGTTAGAGTACGGCGCTGGCAAGTGGCAACATCGAGGCAATGGGTTTGATTCCCATATGGGCTACACTTCAAATATACCATCTGGATGGTTTGGATGAGTTACTATTAATTGGAAGTTGTTTCGGATCAAAACATCTGCTAAATGATCGCATTTCTTAAGAGTTTCAGAAGCACAGTGTTCCAGTCATCGTAGAAACACTAAAGGGGAAGGAAGGAAGGACAGCGAGAAGATGGACAGAGAGCAGCTTCATGAAGCTGCTGACCACTGTATCTGAGCTCCTCTCAGACTGCAGGTCCTGGCAGGGATCAGCTCAGAGTATGGAGTGGGCTCACATCTCAGTCGTATACTTCCTATGATGAGAAAAACCAAATATGTACAGCTCAGTCTTTCTGAGATCATAAATGCAATCACTGTTACAATCAGTATTGTATGTCAATGTTTCCTCATTTAATAATATAAGACATGTTACAGTACATTATTACTTTCATACAGTATATTTTGAAACTGAATGCAGTATAGCATACTGTATATATTTTAAAAACTAAATGCAGCAAAGCATACTGTATACATCTTACTGAATTCAGTATAGCATACTATATATATATATATTTTACTGAATGCACTATAGCATACCATTTTTTCTTCTCCTGAATGCAGTATAGCATACCATATATTATTTTATTGAATCCAGTTAAGCATACCAAAGGCCATTTTATAAAGTAAGACATAGTTATTGTGATGTTTTTGCCACTTGAAAACTGACACACCTGCACTTTTGCCCTCTACAGTATTTCCACTTATGCATGATTCAAATGATTTATAAAACATAGAGGCCATGTAGTATTTGGTGTGCTGCTGATGAGGTAGAGGAAAGGACCCACATGCATTTCCTGTGTCTCTGAGGGCTTCTGAGGAGATCTGCTGCTTACTCAAGAGTGAAAGCATCAAATTAAAGTGTTTGTGCTGACAAAGGACAAATGGGATTTTTTTTCCAGCAAATGGTGCAGGATTGTGTGGAGTTGCTCAAAGTGTCAGGAAAAATGTCTACTGGTCGACACCTCTAATGAAACATGCACATGAAATTAGAGCCCACATTTGCTTGCTGTGTTTTGGTTATGCAAGCTGAGGCAAGAGAGAGAGAAAGTGAAGGGAGAGAGAGACAGATAGAGAGAGATATAAAGAGGGGGGGAAGAGAGGGAGACGGAGAGAAAGAAAGAGGGATGTCTCTCCTTCTCTCTCTTGTGTATAGATATATATTTTGTACCCTTGAAGTGGGAGTAAATTGAATATTCATGAGTGAGTGTGAATAAGTGCTCTGTCAGCCAGTGGTGTCACTGATAGATGAGGGGATGGCCGGGCTGGGGCTCAATGGCCAGCCAGGCTTCTCCACAGAGGGGTAGGGTAGGTAGGTATGTATGTAGGTAGGTAGTTAGGTAGGTACTGTAGGTAGGTAGGTACTGCAGGTAGGTACTGTAGGTAGGTACGTACTGTAGGAGGTACTGTAGGTAGGTATGTACTGTCGGTAGGTACTGCAGGTAGGTATGTACTATCGGTAGGTACTGTAGGTAGGTACTGTAGGTAGGTAGGTACTGTAGGCAGGTACTGTAGGTAGCTAAGTACTGTAGGTAGGTAGGTACTGTAGGAAGGTCCGGTAGTTAGGTACTGTAGGTAGGTACTGTAGTTAGGTAGGTACTGTAGGAAGGTACGGTAGTTAGGTACTGTAGGCAGGTAGGTACTGTATATAGGTACTCTAGGTAGGTACTGTAGGAAGGTACGATAGTTAGGTACTGTAGGCAGGTAGGTACTGTATATAGGTACTGTAGGTAGGTAGGTACTGTAGGTAGCTAGGTACTGTAGGTAGGTAGGTACTGTAGGTAGGTACTGTAGGCAGGTGGGTACTGTTAGGTAGGTACTGTAGGGGTAGGTAGGTAGGTTCTGTAGGGTAGGTACTTAGGTACTGTAGGTAGGTAGGTACTGTAGGTAGGTAGGTTCTAGGTACTGTAGTTAGGTAGGTACTGTAGGAAGGTACGGTAGTTAGGTACTGTAGGCAGGTAGGTACTGTAGGCTGTAGGTAGGTAGGTACTGTAGGTAGCTAGGTACTGTAGGTAGGTAGGTACTGTAGGTAGGTAGGTCTGTAGGTAGGTACTGTAGGTAGGTAGGTACTGTAGTTAGGTACTGTAGGTAGGTACTGTAGGTAGGTAGGTACTGTAGGAAGGTACGGTAGTTGGGTACTGTAGGTACTGTATATAGGTACTGTAGGTAGGTACTGTAGGTAGCTAGGTACTGTAGGTAGGTAGGTACTGTAGGTAGGTAGGTCTGTAGGTAGGTACTGTAGGCAGGTAGGCACTGTAGTTAGGTACTGTAGGTAGGTACTGTAGGTAGGTACTGTAGGTACTGTAGGGAGGTACTAGGTAGGTAGGTACTGTAGGTAGGTAGGTACTGTAGGTAGGTACTGTAGGTAGGTGCTGTAGGTAGGTACTGTAGTTGGGTACTGTAGATAGGTACTGTAGGTAGGTAGGTACTGTAGGTAGGTACTGTAGTTAGGTACTGTAGGTAGGTAGGTACTGTAGGTAGGTACTGTAGTTAGGTACTATAGTTAGGTACTGTAGGTAGGTACTGTAGGTTGGTAGGATACTGTAGGTAGGTACTGTAGGTAGGTACTGTAGGCAGGTAGGTACTGTAGGTAGGTACTGTAGGCAGGTAGGTACTGTTGGTAGGTACTGTAGGTAGGCAGGTACTGTAGGCAGGTACTGCAGGCAGGTAGGTACTGTAGGTAGGCAGGTACTGTAGGTAGGTACTGTAGGTAGGTAGGTACTGTGGGTAGGTACTGTAGGTAGGCAGGTACTGTAGGTAGGTAGGTACTGTAGGTAGGTACTGTAGGTAGGTTCTGTAGGTAGGTAGGTACTGTAGGTAGGTACTGTAGGTAGGTAGGTACTGTAGGTAGGTAGGTTCTGTAGGTAGGTACTGTAGGTAGGTACTGTAGGTACTGTAGGTAGGTTCTGTAGGTAGGTACTGTAGGTAGGTAGGTACTAGGTAGGTCTGTAGGTAGGTACTAGGTAGGTAGGTACTGTAGGTAGGTACTGTATGTAGGTATGTACTGTAGGTAGGTTCTGTAGGTAGGTACTGTAGGTAGGTGGGTACTGTAGGTAGGTAGGTCTGTAGGTAGGTACTGTAGTAGGTACTGTAGGTAGGTACTGTAGGTAGGTTCTGTAGGTAGGTAGGTACTGTAGGTAGGTAGGTAGGTACTAGGTAGGTACTGTAGGTAGGTAGGTTCTGTAGGTAGGTAGGTACTGTTGGTAGGTACTGTAGGTAGGTAGGTACTGTAGGCAGGTTATGTAGGTAGGTACTGTCGGTAGGTACTGTCGGTAGGTACTGTAGGTAGGTACTGTAGGTAGGTACTGTAGGTACTGTAGGTAGGTAGGCAGGTAGGTAGGTAGGTAGGTAGGTAGGTACTAGGTAGGTAGGTACTGTAGGTAGGTACTGTAGGTAGGTACTGTAGGTAGGTAGGTAGGTACTGCAGGTAGGTCTGTAGGTAGGTACTGTAGGTAGGTCTGTAGGTAGGTACTGTAGGTAGGTTCTGTAGGTAGGTAGGTACTGTAGGTAGGTACTGTAGGTAGGTAGGTACTGTAGGTAGGTTCTGTAGGTAGGTAGGTTCTGTAGGTAGGTAGGTACTGTAGGTAGGTACTGTAGGTAGGTAGGTCTGTAGGTAGGTACTGTAGGTAGGTAGGTACTGTAGGTAGGTACTGTAGGTAGGTTCTGTAGGTAGGTACTGTAGGTAGGTACTGTAGGTAGGTAGGTACTGTATATAGGTACTGTAGGTAGGTACTGTAGGTAGCTAGGTACTGTAGGTAGGTAGGTACTGTAGGTAGGTAGGTCTGTAGGTAGGTACTGTAGGTAGGTAGGTACTGTAGTTAGGTACTGTAGGTAGGTACTGTAGGTAGGTAGGTACTGTAGGGAGGTACTGTAGGTAGGTAGGTACTGTAGGAAGGTACTGTAGGTAGGTAGGTACTGTAGGGTAGGTAGGTGCTGTAGGTAGGTACTGTAGTTGGGTACTGTAGGTACTGTAGGTAGGTAGGTACTGTAGGTAGGTACTGGTTAGGTACTGTAGGTAGGTAGGTACTGTAGGTAGGTACTGTAGTTAGGTACTATAGTTAGGTACTGTAGGTAGGTACTGTAGGTTGGTAGGTACTGTAGGTAGGTACTGTAGGTAGGTACTGTAGGTAGGTAGGTACTGTAGGTAGGTACTGTAGGTAGGTAGGTACTGTTGGTAGGTACTGTAGGTAGGTGGGTACTGTAGGTACTAGGTAGGTAGGTACTGTAGGTAGGTGGGTACTGTAGGTAGGTACTGTAGGCAGGTAGGTAGGTAGGTACTGTAGGTAGGTAGGTACTGTAGGTACTGTAGGTAGGTACTGTAGGTAGGTTCTGTAGGTAGGTAGGTACTGTAGGTAGGTACTGTAGGTAGGTAGGTACTGTAGGTAGGTAGGTTCTGTAGGTAGGGTAGTTAGGTAGGTACTGTAGGAAGGTACGGTATGGTTAGGTACTGTAGGCAGGTAGGTACTGTATATAGGTACTCTAGGTAGGTACTGTAGGAAGGTACGATAGTTAGGTACTGTAGGCAGGTAGGTACTGTATATAGGTACTGTAGGTAGGTAGGTACTGTAGGTAGCTAGGTACTGTAGGTAGGTAGGTACTGTAGGTAGGTAGGTCTGTAGGTAGGTACTGTAGGTAGGTAGGTACTGTAGTTAGGTACTGTAGGTAGGTACTGTAGGTAGGTAGATACTGTAGGAAGGTACGGTAGTTAGGTACTGTAGGCAGGTAGGTACTGTATATAGGTACTGTAGGTAGGTACTGTAGGTAGCTAGGTACTGTAGGTAGGTAGGTACTGTAGGTAGGTAGGTCTGTAGGTAGGTACTGTAGGTAGGTAGGTACTGTAGTTAGGTACTGTAGGTAGGTACTGTAGGTAGGTACTGTAGGTAGGTAGGTACTGTAGGGAGGTACTGTAGGTAGGTAGGTACTGTAGGAAGGTACTGTAGGTAGGTAGGTACTGTAGGTAGGTACTGTAGGTAGGTGCTGTAGGTAGGTACTGTAGTTGGGTACTGTAGATAGGTACTGTAGGTAGGTAGGTACTGTAGGTAGGTACTGTAGTTAGGTACTGTATGTAGGTAGGTACTGTAGGTAGGTACTGTAGTTAGGTACTATAGTTAGGTACTGTAGGTAGGTACTGTAGGTTGGTAGGTACTGTAGGTAGGTACTGTAGGTAGGTACTGTAGGTAGGTAGGTACTGTAGGTAGGTACTGTAGGTAGGTAGGTACTGTTGGTAGGTACTGTAGGTAGGTAGGTACTGTAGGTAGGTACTGTAGGTAGGTAGGTACTGTAGGTAGGTAGGTACTGTAGGTAGGTACTGTAGGTAGGTAGGTACTGTGGGTGGGTACTGTAGGTAGGTAGGTACTGTAGGTAGGTAGGTACTGTAGGTAGGTACTGTAGGTAGGTTCTGTAGGTAGGTAGGTACTGTAGGTAGGTACTGTAGGTAGGTAGGTACTGTAGGTAGGTAGGTTCTGTAGGTAGGTAGGTACTGTAGGTAGGTACTGTAGGTAGGTAGGTACTGTAGGTAGGTTCTGTAGGTAGGTACTGTAGGTAGGTAGGTACTGTAGGTAGGTAGGTCTGTAGGTAGGTACTGTAGGTAGGTAGGTACTGTAGGTAGGTACTGTATGTAGGTATGTACTGTAGGTAGGTTCTGTAGGTAGGTACTGTAGGTAGGTAGGTACTGTAGGTAGGTAGGTCTGTAGGTAGGTACTGTAGTTAGGTACTGTAGGTAGGTACTGTAGGTAGGTTCTGTAGGTAGGTAGGTACTGTAGGTAGGTAGGTAGGTACTGTAGGTAGGTACTGTAGGTAGGTAGGTTCTTTAGGTAGGTAGGTACTGTTGGTAGGTACTGTAGGTAGGTAGGTACTGTAGGTAGGTTATGTAGGTAGGTACTGTCGGTAGGTACTGTAGGTAGGTACTGTAGGTAGGTAGGTACTGTAGGTAGGTACTGTAGGTAGGTACTGTAGGTAGGTTCTGTAGGTAGGTAGGTAGGTAGGTAGGTAGGTAGGTAGGTAGGTAGGTACTGTAGGTAGGTTTTGTAGGTAGGTAGGTACTGTAGGTAGGTACTGTAGGTAGGTACTGTAGGTAGGTAGGTAGGTACTGTAGGTAGGTCTGTAGGTAGGTACTGTAGGTAGGTCTGTAGGTAGGTACTGTAGGTAGGTTCTGTAGGTAGGTAGGTACTGTAGGTAGGTACTGTAGGTAGGTAGGTACTGTAGGTAGGTTCTGTAGGTAGGTAGGTTCTGTAGGTAGGTAGGTACTGTAGGTAGGTACTGTAGGTAGGTAGGTCTGTAGGTAGGTACTGTAGGTAGGTAGGTACTGTAGGTAGGTACTGTAGGTAGGTTCTGTAGGTAGGTACTGTAGGTAGGTAATGTAGGTAGGTACTGTAGGTAGGTAGGTCTGTAGGTAGGTACTGTAGGTAGGTACTGTAGGTAGGTACTGTAGGTAGGTTCTGTAGGTAGGTAGGTACTGTAGGTAGGTACTGTAGGTAGGTTCTGTAGGTAGGTAGGTACTGTAGGTTGGTCTGTAGGTAGGTTTTGTAGGTAGGTAGGTACTGTAGGTAGGTACTGTAGGTAGGTTCTGCAGGTAGGTAGGTACTGTAGGTAGGTTTTGTAGGTAGGTAGGTACTGTAGGTAGGTACTGTAGGTAGGTTATGTAGGTAGGTAGGTACTGTAGGTAGGTACTGTAGGTAGGTTCTGTAGGTAGGTACTGTAGGTAGGTTCTGTAGGTAGGTAGGTACTGTAGGTAGGTCTGTAGGTAGATACTGTAGGTAGGTCTGTAGGTAGGTACTGTAGGTAGGTAGGTACTGTAGGTAGGTCTGTAGGTAGGTACTGTAGGTATGTCTGTAGGTAGGTACTGTAGGTAGGTTCTGTAGGTAGGTAGGTAGGTAGGTACTGTAGGTAGGTAGGTACTGTAGGTAGGTTCTGTAGGTCGGTAGGTTCTGTAGGTAGGTAGGTACTGTAGGTAGGTACTGTAGGTATGTCTGTAGGTAGGTACTGTAGGTAGGTACTATAGGTATGTCTGTAGGTAAGTACTGTAGGTAGGTTCTGTAGGTAAGTAGGTAGGTTCTGTAGGTCGGTAGGTACTGTAGGTAGGTAGGTACTGTAGGTAGGTTCTGTAGCTCGGTAGGTTCTGTAGGTAGGTAGGTACTGTAGGTAGGTACTGTAGGTAGGTACTGTAGGTAGGTCTGTAGGTAGGTACTGTAGGTAGGTACTGTAGGTAGGTAGGTACTGTAGGTAGGTCTGTAGGTAGGTACTGTAGGTAGGTTCTGTAGGTAGGTATGTAGGTACTGTAGGTAGGTAGGTACTGTAGGTAGGTACTGTAGGTAGGTAGGTACTGTAGGTAGGTACTGTAGGTATGTCTGTAGGTAGGTACTGTAGGTAGGTTCTGTAGGTAGGTCGGTAGGTTCTGTAGGTAGGTAGGTACTGTAGGTAGGTACTGTAGGTAGGTAGGTACTGTAGGTAGGTAGGTACTGTAGGTAGGTACTGTTGTTAGGTACTGTAGGTGGGTAGGTACTGTAGGTAGGTACTGTAGGAATGTACGATAGGTAGGTACTGTAGGTAGGTAGGTACGGTAGATAGGTACTGTAGGTAGGTAGGTAGGTACTGTAGGTAGGTACTGTAGGAAGGTATGGTAGTTAGGTATGGTAGGGAGGTAGGTACTGTAGTTAGGTACTGTAGGTAGGTACTGTAGGAATGTACGGTAGGTAGGTACTGTAGGTAGGTACTGTAGGTAGGTACTGTAGGTAGGTAGGTATGGTAGTTAGGTACTGTAGGTAGGTAATGTAGGTAGGTAGGTACTGTAGGTAGGTACTGTAGGAAGGTACGGTAGGTAGGTACGGTAGTTAGGTACGGTAGGTAGGTACTGTAGGTAGGTAGGTACTGTAGGTAGGTACTGTAGGTAGGTAGGTACTGTAGGTAGGTACTGTAGGTAGGTACTGTAGGTAGGTTCTGTAGGTAGGTAGGTACTGTAGGTAGGTACTGTAGGTAGGTAGGTACTGTAGGTAGGTAAGTACTGTAGTTAGGTACTGTAGGTAGGTACTGTAGGTAGGTTCTGTAGGTAGGTAGGTAGGTAGGTAGGTACTGTAGGTAGGTACTGTAGGTAGGTAGGTACTGTAGGTAGGTAGGTACTGTAGGTAGGTAGGTCTGTAGGTAGGTACTGTAGGTAGGTAGGTACTGTAGGTAGGTACTGTAGGAAGGTACGGTAGGTAGGTACGGTAGTTAGGTACGGGAGGTAGGTACTGTAGGTAGGTAGGTAATGTAGGTAGGTACTGTTGGAAGGTACGGTAGGTAGGTACCGAGGCGGCTAACTTTGGAGATGGGATAGAGAGGTTAAGTTACTGCAACCCATTCTCCTTGCATACATTTAACTCTACTTTAAGAACCCTTGGCTGTCACACTTTCAGCAGCAGGTGTAGCCTGCATTTAACATAGCCCAGTGAACGGATACTTGGCAGTTTCCTGACTTCTTTCTTCGGCTGGAGTCTGCAGGTCTCGTGATCAGTGAAGCTAAGAGAACAGGCCAGTGGACCCTGAATTGAGTGGTATGTTTTTTCACCAGCCAGTTGGTCTGGAGTCTGGAGGCTCCTCTCATTTCTGGTTCCCGGGCAGTAAGTCCGTAGCCCCAAACCTTCTTTAATTCACTCTGACAAGTTCTCACAGTTGCTGCTCAATCTCCAGTGTCCTCTCTCTCTCAGAGTTGAAGGCCGAGCCGGCCGACAAACACAGCAATGGATCATTTCCACCATAGTTCATCTCAGCCTCATACTGTATAATTTGAAATTATAATTTTATTCATGATGCTCCTTATTGGGCCTGTCTGCACAGCTGGTCTGTACAAGTGGAAATGTTCTGTTGAGGGGATCATCGGGCTCCCAGGCCAATACAGAGCGATGTGTTCGACACGCTGGCCCAATGGCTCCAGTCACCAGCCAGACAGTGGCTGGGCCAGATGGCCTCCTCAGGCAGGCAGGGAGGGAGGGAGAGGGCCCACTCGGCACAGACGTCAATTCAACCTCTACTCCAAGTTGGTTCAGGGTAATTTCATTGAAATGACGTGGTAACAACATTGATTCAACCAGTGTGTGCCCAGTGGGGGAGCACTGGTGCTGAACTCAGGCAGCACAGAGTTGGACGACTGAGAGAAATCTCCAGAGTTATTACATCCAAAACATTACAGATGGTTCTTAATGCTTCTTGATGCAATGACAAACTGGAGGATTTTGGCAGTTATGTCAAGGGGCTTTGTAGAGTATCATGAGCTCTAGCCTGATCAAATCTAATAGGTTTTAGCTTGCTCTCACTCCCAGGTGGTTTAGAGCCAATTCTCAAAACCATCCCCATTTGTAATTTGATATTAGATTAAATATGATGTTGCAGAATCATGCAAATAAGATGCTAGAATCATAGTATGTTATTCCTAAGAGTGTTGCAGGCATTTTGGAAGTTAAAGGGCTAGAAATAGAGTTTCTGTGCTGCTATCAGGATGAAAAAGAGCAGTCACAGCCCATGATACAGATGGTCCAGTGCTCCCACCCTGCCTCCCCACTTCTCTTTATTTTCATTCCTCCATTTTGGTGATAATGTATTGGATACAGGGTGTGTAATGATCCTTGTGCGCTGCTATACACACTAACAGGCATTTCTGTCAAACACATCACTATGCTCATTGATTTATGCTGCCTTTAAAATGGGCCGTTTCCTACACATGAAGCCCTGCCATAATTGGGTCTTGCTTAAATGATTCAAATAAGCTGCCTGGTCTCATAGACAAGATGTAACATAGTAAATGTAAATCTGGGACACTCATGATACAGTATGTTAAGTTTTGTAGGGTTGTTGGTCGAGATGAATGAATGGCCGTATAACACGAACATCTAGCAATCCATAGGTTGCAAGTTCAAGTCTCATCACGGACAATTTGAGCTATTTAGCAACTTTTCAACTCATTACTACTTTTTACCTACTTAGTATATTAGCTAACCCTTCCCCTAACCCTAACCTTAACCTTAACCCTGCCCCTCCCCCTAACCCTAACTCCTAATCCTAACCCCTAGCCTAGCTAATGTTAGCCACCTACAGTAGATAACATTAGCCACCTAGCCAGCTAGCTGGAATTCATAACATACCATATGTTTTGCAAATTCGTAACATATAATACGAATTGGAAATCGTAACGTATCATAGGAACGTATCATGGGTGATGGACATCCACAAATGAATACACAGCAAACGAAACATAACATATCTTACTAAATGACACAGATTTACATACAGAATAATACAAAATACTCTGAGACCAGGTTGAAATAAGGCAGTCTGTTTTGCTTTCCCTCTCCTCCTTCACTCCCCGCGTCACTACCATCCCCACTTATTTCATTACAGATTCAGCAGACTTGATAAAACAGCGGGGCTACCCCATTCCATACCGCTTAACCAGCCAGCCCTCGTTCCGGCCCCAGACAAAGAAGTGGTCAAGCGAGGCAACAAATCACACCAAATGGAGCATTTGCTCTTTGTGCAGTCTAGTTATTGAAACTGATAGCAGCGTAAAGAATACTGAGTAGGTCTAATAAATGCTGAAGAGAGGATATCCTCTCCTAATTGGATAGAGAAACGGAAGCACACACGTTCCCCCAAAATGAGTTCTGTGAAATAGCCTATTAGGATACATACATTGGGAGTCTGCTTTGCTGTCACAGATAAACATGTTCTCTCAGGGCTAATTGCTCTATCTGTTCCAGCCCAGGTTCCAGGATCCAGTGACAGGACGCTGTTATAGCGCTGGGCCTTCAGATCTCCTGGATTCCCCAGTGTTGTGTTGTGGATGAGCTGTAATGCTGAAATGCACAGCACATTCAGCCACAGCTGACTGTACTACTTCATAGAGAATGGGGAGCTTGACAAATTCCAAATGAACAGTCAACAGAAATCCCTGGTTAGAGACTTAAGACAGCTGTCATGTGGGCATTGATGGATTAACGAACACATGACAGATAGTCAAGAAAATATGATAACATATGTGTCATAATAATATCCCTAGCCAGCTAGAACATTTGGTTCCTTGGAAGTTGTTGGAACATACATTTTTTATTTACCATTGGCAGTGGTGGGAAAAGTACCCAATTGTCATACTTGAGTAAAAGTAAAGATACCTTAATTAACAGAGCCCAACAGTGGAGGTGTCATAACACCCATAAAACCTAGCGGTCAAACAGGGAAATGATTCAAATTGATTTTCCCACCATTCATTTTCTCACAGGGGATTTTAGAAACATTTCAAATGAAGTCTGTGTTTCGGGTAGGCTTACCCTGACGTTTTGATAACCATGTATATCTCTCTCGGACAAGGTGACTTTTATCAATATATTCGGCTCTATTTACTCAGATTATAAAATGCTAATTAACATCAAAGTAGACATCATGCAAGACTACAAATCCCTGCAAGCTCCTGCACATCATCTCGAGCTGGAAACTTTGCTAACAGGTACATTTAAAGAAATTTAGCCAATTTATTCATTACTATATTTAGCTAAGATTAGATAGTCAATGCAGAGATTCTTACCTTTGCCTCGATTCGGCAACCTCGTTCAGATCATCATGGTATTTGTAGTTCTTCACATGAGCAGCTAATTAGCATTTCATTTGTTTGGGATAAACACAGGCAAATATGTTGATAAAAGTCACCTTGTCCGAGAGAGATTTACTCAGTTATCAAAACGTCACACAGGGTAAGCCTAAAACACAGACCTTTATTTTAATTGTTTCTAAAATCTTCTATAGGAAAAATGAATAGTGGAAAAACGATTGGAACCATTTCCCTGTTTGACCACTAGGTTTTATGGGTGTTATGAATCACACTGTGGTACTCTATAGAAAATGACTCAAGTAAATGTGTCACTCAGTAAAATACTACTTGAGTAAAAGTCTAAAAGTAACTGTAATTACTAAACTATACTTAAGTATCAAAAGTATAAGTCATTTCAAATTCCATAGAGCACAATTTTTTTATTTTTTTTATTGACAGATAGCCAGGGGCACACTCCAACAGTCAGCCATAATTTACAAACAAAGCATTTGTGTTTAGTGAGTCCGCCAGATCAGAGGCAGTAGGGATGAATATGGATGTTTTCTTGATAAGTGCATGAACTGGACCAGTTTTGCCTACCTGCAGCAATCAGGACGTACCTGCAATGTTGATTGCAATTCTGCAATTTGTCACCTAATAATTTCAGAATTATTGCTGCTGCTTTTGTACTGCTTTTGTACTGTTTAATAAGAACTGTTTTGAAAACCGTTGATGTTTTCAAGTATTCCTGGCCTCCTGACACCTTTTCTCTTAAGTGATCTGATCGAGTAAAGCCAAAATAAAAATGATAACCTTTCTGAGTTGGTCTAGATCAATATATCATGTAACAATAAGTATATAATAGGATTAATCATTCAGTTACAATAACACAATTTCATGGATCTATTTGAGTTCAATCAACTTAATATACTATTTTTATTTTACTCAATTTACTTTACTCAATTTATTTGACCCCATCCAAACAACTTACTCAAGCTTATCTGCTCACAAAAACAAAGGGAAATACAGTATATACTCAGTAATATTATGTGTAATTTTGTTTCCTATAATATTTTAAATATATTCAACAACTAATTTTTTACATTGTATCTATGCTGAAATAGTGCATGTGCTGGGGGGCTAGGGTCAG
This sequence comes from Oncorhynchus keta, assembly GCF_023373465.1. NCBI lineage: Eukaryota > Metazoa > Chordata > Actinopteri > Salmoniformes > Salmonidae > Oncorhynchus > Oncorhynchus keta. The sequence continues at coordinate 24,746,631 of NC_068434.1, read as the reverse complement.
TCTGTCCTATCTGGTGAAATTCTCCTGTCTTATCTGGTGTCCTTTGTGAACTTAAGTATGTTCTCTCTAATTCTCCTCTCGCTCTCTCTTCCCTCTGGGAGGACCTGAGAACTAGGACCATGCCTAAGGACTATCTGGCCTGATGATTCCTGGCTGTCCCCAGTCTACCTGGTCGTGCTGCAGATCCAGTTTCTGCTGTTTTGCTTGTGGCTATTGAACACTGACCTGTTCACCAGATGTGCTACCCATTGACATGACCAGACCCGGGCTTTCGGGACTTCAGCCCCGAATTATTTTGTCTCAGGCCAGAGTCTTTTGCCCTTTCGGGATGGTGTAAAACAAGCGGGGCTACACTGCATTACGCACTGCAATAAATACTCCAAACATGAGCTCTGGCCTGCCCTGTCTTTGAAGTGCTGCCTAAATCCAGCCTTTCTGTGTATGGTGGTACTTTCTTTAGGAGGCGGCGTCAAAGTAGTTTTCTAAAGTCATTTTTGATTCTGTAGTGTCTTAACACTTAGTACTTATTTATATCATAAGAAAGACTCTGAATACAAGCAATTGAACTGGAGCTTCACATTTACTCAAACAGGTTAGTACCAGAATAACATAGAACAACACTGTGCATGACCAAGGGTGCTCCCGCCTTAAAGGGGACATCAGTAATTAACAGAACATAACATTCCTTCTCTTATACAATCAGAGTTACTTTTACCAAACCACAACTGAAACATTTCCCAGAACTTGTTGTAGTTATTTTGCATCTTTTATTTTGAACTTGAACAGTTAGTTTTTGTTTGTTTGTTTGTAAGACTAGTCTGTCTGGTGGACGGTGCCTTCGTTCTGGGTAGCGCCTCAGATTGTCTGGAGGCTCCTGAACATCCTCAGTGTGTGCTTGTTCCATTATAGCTTCTGCTATAGCAGCACTTTCATCAACACGTTCCCTTCTTTTTGCCTGGGGTCTCTTTACTGCCCCACGGTCCTCTACAGTTCCCTGTGTGTCACTCTCAGGATCTCTCTGTGCCTGTTCTCTCTCGATTGTTGTGCTGTTTTGAATGGAATGCATTTGGTTAATGTGACGCCGCCACATTATGTCTGGGCTCACTTGAACCTGGTAAGTTCTGGGTCCCGTTTGTGTATATATGGTCCCTCTTGTCCATTTCCCTCCTCTTCTGTAATCTCGCACCATCACCTCCTGTCCTGTTTGGAGATGGCGCTCCCGGCCACCTGAGAGCATATTGGCTTGTTTGTTCAGCACTTCATTACGCCTGTTTGGCTTCATGATGTCCAGCTGTGTGCGGAGAGGCCTCCTGAACATCAGTGCGGCTGGGCTTTCATTTGTCGTGGCATTTGGGGAGTTTCGGTAGGAGGCCAGGAACTTGGCCAGTTTTTTTTGCAAAGTCCCTTCGTCTCGTTTTGCTGCACGGAGTCCTTGCTTTAGGGTTTGCACAAAGCGTTCTGCCAGCCCATTGATGGCTGGGTGGTACGGAGCTGAGGTTGAGTGTTTGATTCCATTTACTGACATGAATCTTGTAAACTCGTCACTTACAAAAGCTTGTGCATTGTCACTTACCAGCTGCAGTGGCAAACCGAAGCGTGCAAACGTTGTTCTGAGACACTATCGTCTGAGCTGAGGTGGAGGATACAGTGCAAAACACCTCTGGCCATTTGGAATGGGCATCAACTATAACCAGAAACATGTGCTTTTCAAAGGGACCAGCGTAGTCCACATGAATTCTCTGCCATGGCTCTGTGGGCCATTCCCATGGGTGGACTGGGACAGGAGCAGACATGTTCAGGGTTTCCAAACATCCGCTACAGTTCTTCTCCATGTTTTCTATCTGTTGATACAGACCTGGCCACCAGAAGTGGCTCCTTGCGAGCAGCTTCATTTTGACAATTCCAACATGACCTTCATGTAGTTGCTGCAAGACAAGATATTGGCATTTCTGGGGTATCATGATTCATTCCCCACATCAAACATCCTTGGTACGTTGTAATTTCGTTTCTCCGCTGGAAATATGGAGTCAGCTCCTATCTGCCAGTAGCTGGCCAGATGGTAGGCAATTAAGGTCACTGTTATGAAAACTTAGGACACTAAAGAGGCCTTTCTACTGACTCTGAAAAACAGCAAAAGAAAGATGCCCAGGGTCCCTGCTCATCTGTGTGAAAGTGCCTTAGGCATGTTGCAAGGAGGCATGAGGAATGCAGATGTGGCCAGGGCAATACATTTCAATGTTCGTACTATGAGACGCCTAAGACAACGCTACAGGGAGACAGGATGGACAGCTAATCGTCCTCGCAGTAGCAGACCACGTGTAACAACACCTGCACAGGATCGGTACATCCAAACATAAAACCTGTGGGACAGGTACAGGATGGCAACAACAACTGCCCGAGTTACACCAGGAATGCACAATCCCTTCATCAGTGCTCAGACTGTCTGCAATAGGCTGAGTGAGGCTGGACTGAGGGCTTGTAGGCCTGTTGTAAGGCGTTTATCGTCAAAGGAATGAGCATTACACCGAGGCCTGTACTCTGGAGTGTGATCAATTTGGAGGTGGAGGGTCTGTCATGGTCTGGGGCAGTGTGTCCCAGCATCATCGGACTGAGCTTGTTGTCATTGCAGGCAATCTCAATGCTGTGCATTACAGGGAAGACATCCTCCTCCCTCATGTGGCACCCTTCCTGCAGGCTCATCCTGACATGACCCTCCAGCATGACAATGCCACCAGCCATACTGCTCATTCTGTGCATGATTTCCTGCAAGACAGGAATATCAGTGCTCTGCCATGGCCAGCAAAGAGCCCAGATCTCAATCCCATTGAGCACATCTGGGACCTTTTGGATCAGAGGGTGAGGGCTAGGGCCATTCCCCCCAGAAATGTCAGGGAACTTGCAGGTGCCTTGGTGGAATAGTGGGGGTAACATCTCCCAGCAAGAACGGGCAAATCTGGCGCAGTCCATGAGGAGGAGATGCACTGCAGTACTTAATGCAATTCGTGGCCACACCAGATACTGACTGTTACTTTGATCCCCCCTTGTTCAGGGACACATTATTCCATTTCTGTTAGTCACATGTCTGTGGAACTTTTTCAGTTTATGGCTCAGTTTTCGAATCTTGTTATATTCATACAAATATTTACACATGTTAAGTTTGCTGAAAATAAACGCAGTTGACATTGAGAGGATGTTTATTTTTTTGCTACATAGATGGGTTGGCTGACAATGTCACAAAAACGATGTGCGCGCTTCCATGGGGCGTAAATCAACCTGTTGTGGTTCTGGATGGCTAGATTTCTAGCAAGAATGACACTGCCATGTGGGGAATCATAATTGGCTTATTTCAGCATGTCATCATGTTATTGATACCATGTCTTGTTTTGAGGTGTTTTGTCTGATTTCATGTCAATGCAAATATGGCTAAAATTCGCTAGCTAGCTAACCAACAATTGTAACGATCTATTTGAAACAACAAGTGGTCATTGTGCAAATGTATTTGTTTTCAATTAACATTGGAGACGAAATATAGCTTACATGTTAACAATCTGTTTTGCCCCATGGTTGAACACATGTCAATTTTGTTGCTATAGCCACAGAGAGAGAGAGAACACAGGTATTGTGGTTAGTAAAGGGTAAGATTGGTTTAAGATTGAGGGAACAGACATTTTCACAGATTTGACCTTTAGTTCAATTTGTGGGGCTGAAGTTAGCCTAGTGCTTAGAACGTTGGGCCAGTAACCAAAGGGTTGCTAGATCAAAGTGTGTGTGTGTTCAGAATACTCCATATTGCTACGGCACTATGATACTATGCCGTCTCTGTAATAATATAGGAGATCCAGGAAAGCAAAACTTCAGACAGCAAGGAAGAGAGGGGAGCAGACAGGACAGAGTGAGAACACAGAGAGAGGGGAGGCCCACACAAGACAAACATGGCAGATTCCTCTCAAGCTAGAGGAAGTAGTCCTGGCTCAACATTACCTCTCAAAAAAAGAAAGATGCCACTTCTGACATGTCCTGTGTGTATAATTTGTTAGACCCTGAAATGTTCCCATCACTGGAGGCAATCATACAGGCTGTGCTGACCATCCCAATTAGCAGCTGTGAGAAACCTTTCAGTGAATGAATACATCTATATACCTGGTTTAAGAGCCCAATGACCCAAGATAGAATGTTGACAAAGATATACATACTAACTAGAGGTCGACCAATTATGATTTTTCAACACCGATACCGATACCGATTGTTGGAGGACCAAACAAATCCGATACAGATTAATCGGCCAATTTTTAAAAATGTTATTCATTTATTTATTTGTAATAATGACAATTAAAACAATACTGCATGTACACTTTCATTTTAACTTAATATAATACATCAATGAAATCAATTTCACCTCAAATAAGTAATGAAACATGTTCAATTTGGTTTAAATAATGCAAAAACAAAGTGTTGGAAAAGAAAGTAAAAGTGCAATATGTGCCATGTAAGAAAGCTCAAGTTTAAGTTCCTTGCTCAGAACATGAGAACATATGAAAGCTGGTGGTTCCTTTTAACATGAGTCTTCAATATTCCCAGGTAAGAAGTTTTAGGTTGAGGTTATTATAGCAATTATAGGACTATTTCTCTCTATACCATTTGTATTTCATATACCTTTGACTATTGGATGTTCTTATAGGCACTTTAGTATTGCCAGTGTAACAGTATAGCTTCCGTCCCTCTCCTCGGCCCTACCTGGGCTCGAACCAGGAACACATCAACAACAGCCACCCTCGAAGCATCGTTACCCATCGCTGCACAAAAGCCGTGGCCCTTGCAGAGCAAGGGGAACAACTACTCCAAGTCTCAGAGCGAGTGACGTTTGAAACGCTATTAGCGCGAACCCCGCTAACTAGCTAGCCATTTCACCTCGGTTACACCAGCCTGATCTCGGGAGTGTATAGGCTTGAAGTCATAAACAGCTCAATGCTTGAAGCACAGCAAAGAGCTGCTGGCAAACGTACAAAAGTGCTGTTTGAATGAATACTTACGAGCCTTCTGCTGCCTACCACCGCTCAGTCAGACTGCTCTATCAAATAACAAATCATAGACTTAATTATAACATAATAACACACAGAAATACGAGCCTTAGGTCATTAATATGGTCAAATCCGGAAACTATAATTTTGAAAATAAAATGTTTATTATTTCAGTGAAATACGGAACAGTTACGTATTTTATCTAACGGGTGGCATCCTAGTACATTTAACCATGTTTGAACTTTTAGAAAAAGTTATGTTGAAGCGATGAAATACAATGAAAATAACATTTCTTAAATGTGTTAAGAATGCTCCAAAACCAAGCAACTATCCTGCATCATTCCCAGAAAAGTTGTGGGAAGGTTGCATGCAAAGTATCCATGGTACAAGCACGCTCTCACCTGACTCTAAGAAACATATGGTTCTCATAACGTTATGCGCTAGCTGGGTATTATCCATGACATTCTCATCTATGTTAAAATGGGATTAAAAAAACTTGCAGCAACACAAAGCAAAGCCCATAATGATAGACATAATTGATTAAATGAGGATTGACAGCAATCATACTGTACCTTTACATTAATTAAAGATTTGTGTCTTAAATTCCCATCCATCTCTATGTAACAATACTGTAGTCAGTCAATGTCAGTGCCATTTCCATGTCTCATATCCAATATGATATTAATATACATATGAAGTGGGTCCCTTAAGTATTCAATGGAAGTACCTTTGTCTGGATTGCCCTCAAGTTGTCATAAAAGATGTAGGTCCTCAGCTGGTCACGGGCTCCCCTCTGACCAATAAATAATAGTAGGAAGGGCCGCTAAATCATTAAGATGACAGCAGTGCTCCGTCCAGAATGCTCGCCTCTCACACAACAGAGATAATAGATCAATGAGGAAGACATCATAGCACAGCACAGGTGTTCTTCACTGGAGATGAGGCCTCAGTCTGGCTGCTAGCTCATTGAGGGAGCACCAACTCTGCTGTGGAAAGATGCCTGAATTTTAGGGGACTTCTTAACCATACACCCGGGTGAGAAAAAATAGCAATTTAGATTTTCAAAATGGTAATGTAAAACACATTTGTTTTATAAAAATGAATGAGTTTATAACCACAACTGTTATTTAAGTCAGTACAGTACGAGAGGATGGAAGGGTCGCTCCATTGTCCTCTTTTACCTCGGACCCGAGTGTTAATATCATGGGGGAGAGGGAGGGCTTTCTGCCAGTCTGATCCTAATCAGGAAATTACCCAAATACTGTATGTGCCAAGGTCATCCCGTGGCTCACTTCATTGAAAGATTAGCCTGGATGGGGGTGAGGGTGGTGGCAGGAGGGCGGGGTGGGTGTAGTTTAAGCAAAACCCTCAAGAACATTATGATTTATTTAAGTGAGGAGAGAGAAATATGAATAATGTATCGGCTATAAGGAACATGAATCTCTTTTGTACTAATTGTCAGGAAGGCTTGCATCCAGTGTCTAAGGGTAGAGGGGCTGCAGGACCCACAGATCACAGTGGTACGGCTCAAAGCCGACTGTCCTACAGCCATGGCCATCGACTTGCAAATGAGCTCAAAAAGCCTAATTAATGGACAGCTAATGAAAGAAGCAGCATTTTGGTGCTGCTGACTCCCGCCCGATGAAGAAATAATCTGGTACCCCTCCTTTCTCTCTCTCTTTCTCTCTCTCAGCCGAGATGGCCCGTGCCATTGAAGTTGATTGCGGAACGCATCAATATGTGAACAAAGTTTGGAGGAGAGCGAAGGGGGAAAATTTGCATTCATTTGAAGAACAGGCCTGTTATTTCTTCTGTAGCTTTTGGCACATTTCGGGTTTTCCGCTCCCAGGAGAAGAGATGGAGCACAATATTTAAGATGCGTGATGGGCGATAATGGCAACTTTTTCAATTCCCTCTCTCACTCTCCCTGTCTCTGTTGTTTGTACTGTATGTTGAGGAGGGTAGGGCAGCAGTGAACTGGGAACTCTCTTTCTCTTTCTTTCTCTCTGTCTCCATCTCTCTGGTTAGAGGGTGGAGCGTACGTGGCAGAGTGCAGTACAGATCAGAAACGCTGCCCTAGATGCTGTGCCCTGCAGTTGTGTCTCCTCTCTTTGAAGCCTCTGTGCTCCTCTAAACCCAACCCTGAGGTGCTGCCACCGTCTGCAGGGGGCCTAGTGCCCCAGCCTTAGCCACGCCACTGTTTGAAGACAAGGGGCCCTGAACCCTGCCACAGCCACAGGCATACACTAAATATAGTCATACACACACAAACATACTGTACTTACATGCACATATCTCTTAGTTTTTAGTTATACATCACCATCTATCTGGTTCCCCCCTCTCATGCCTCAGAAACAGTGATGTGGTTATGCTTTACTGGTACCTTTTTCAAATGCACCAGGCAGTGTGATCTGAGCCCTGGTTTCTCCTTAGCCTCTCTCCTGCTGTTCTTCTCTGCTGTTTGTCCTGCCCCCGGGTTACTGTGGTTGTCCTGCCCTCTCTTGCTTCTAAGTTCATCTGAAGACACCCCCAACCTTGCTCCTCCGCCCTCCTCCTCCTCCTTCAGGGAGCAGGGCTGAGATGGATGACTGGGTACAGCTGAGACCCCCAGATGGCCTGATTTATGGAGGCCTATTTCCTCCCAGGCAGAGTGGAGGCCCCTGGGGGCCCGCCTGAGGATCGCTGGGGGATGCCCACCGTCTCAGGCCTGATGGCCCCCGGCTCCCGCTCTGCCGTGATGCCAAGTACCAAACGGCCACTCCAGAACGCTCACCATCCGTCATGTGGGCAGCCAGGGATCTCCCTTAAAGTGAGGAAGAACAGAGAGCAGGAAAAATGAGAGCCGCTCCCTACCTTCCCTTCCCTGGCTCTATACCACAGACATTGATCTCCACTGCAACAATTCATTATATCAGCTCAGCTATAGTCTATTGTCAGGGGGAAGTTAGAAGATACCTCCCTGCTTTTGTTCGAGAGCACCATACAATCACTATATATATATCACCATCACATGTGAGACCCCATCATAGTACTGAGAAGGTACTCGGGAAGGTGGTAAATTACCTTTTAATGACGTCAGACAAAGGCTCTGCATCTGTCCACGTGCACCTAGACCTTAGTGCCGCTTTCAACACCATCGATCACCACATTCTTTTGGTGAGATTTGAAACCCTAATTGGTCTACATGGAGTTCTTGCCTGGTTTAGACCTTATCTGTTGGAAAGATATCATCTCGTCTTTGTGGATGGTTTGTCCCCTGACAAATCAATGGTAAGTTTTGGTGTTCCTCAAGATTCCGTTCTAGGATCACTATTGTTGTCATATTCTACTGCTTGGTGATGTCATTCAGAAACACGTCAACTTTCCCTGCTATGCAGACAACACAGCTGTATTTCACTGAAGCATGGTGAAGCCCCAACATTGCCTACCCTGGAAGCACGTGTTTCAGAGATAAGAAAGTGGATGGTAGCAAATGTTTTACTTTTTAAACTCAGACAAAACAGAGATGCTCGTTCTAGGTCCTAAGAAACAAAGGGATCTGGTGTTGGATCTGACAATGAATCTCAATGGTTGTACAGTTGTTGTAAATTACTTTGGACCCTATTCTCTCTTTTGACGAACATTTAAAACATATTTAAAGAGTAGCTTTGTTCTATCTTCGTAACATTACAAAAATCTGAAACTTTTTGTCTAAAAAGGATGTTGAAAAGCTAATCCATGCTTTTGTCACTTCTAGATTAGACTACTGCAATGATCTACTCTCTGGCTACCCAAATAAGGCACTAAATAAACTTCAGCTAGTGCTAAATACAGCTGATAGAATCTTGGACTAGAACCCTCGAAAAGTATTATATTACTCCAGTGCTAGCCTCTCTACCATGGCTTCCTGTTAAGGCTAGGTCTGATTTCAACGTTTTACTGTTAACCTACAAAGCATTATATGGACTTGCTCCTACCAATCTCTCCAATTTGGTCCTGCTGTACATGCCTACACACATGCTACGGTCACAAAATGCAGGCCTCCTTATTTTTCCTGGAATGTCAAAGCAAACAGCTGGAGGCAGGGCTTTCTTGTAAAGGGCAACATTTTTATGAAATGGTCTGCCGATCCATGTGAGAGACGTAGCCTCGGTCTCATCCTTTAAATCTTAACTAAAGACTAATCTCTTCAGTAGGTACTGTGATTGAGTGTAGTTTGGCCCAGGGGTGCGAAGGTGTTCAGCAAGGCACTGGTGTGAAGAATCACCCTTACTGTCTCTGCCTGGCCGGCTCCCCTCTCTCCACTGTGATTCTCTGCCTCTGACCCTATTACGGGGGCTGAGTCACTGGCTTGCTCATGCTCTCCCATGCCGTCCCTAAGAGGGGTGCATCACGTCATGTCAGGCTTTTTCTGCTATACTCGACTTGAGTGGGTTGAGTCACTGACATAATCTTCCTGTCCGGTTTTGCGCCCCCTAGGGCTCATGCGGAGGGGGAAATCTTTGTGGGCTATACTTGGCCTTGTCTCAAAGTAGGAAGTTAGTGGTCTGTTGATATCCCTTTGGTGGTGTGGGGGCTGTGCTTTGGGAGAGTGGGTGGGGTTATATCCTGTCTGGTTGGCCTTTCTCAGTCCCAGTATCTATGCTGCAATAGTCTATGTGTCGGGGGGATAGGGTCAGTCTGTCATCTCTGGTATAATTCACCTGTCCTATCTGGTGTCCTGTGTGATCTTAGTTATGCTCTCTCTCTCTCTCTCTCTCTCTCTCTCTCTCTCTCTCTCTCTCTCTCTCTCTCTCTCTTTCTCTCTCTCTCTCTCTCTCTCTCTCTCTCTCTCTCTCTCTCTCTCTCTCTCTCTCTCTCTCTCTCTCTCTCTCTCTCTCTCTCTCTCTCTCTCTCTCTCTCTCTCTCTCTCACTACCGCACCTGCTTTCTCAACCACTGAATGCTTGGCTATGAAAAGCCAACTGACATTTACTCCTGAGGTGCTGACCTGTTGCACCCTCTATAACCACTGTCATTATTATTTGACCCTGCTAGCCATCTATGCACGTTTGAACATCTTGAAGAACGGTCTGACCTTAATGGCCAATAACTCTAATAAGATAACTGGCCACCCCTCTGAGCCTGGTTCCTCTCTAGGTTTCTTCCTAGGTTCCTGCCTTTCTCTGGAGTTTTTCCTAGCCACCATGCTTCTACATCTGCATTGCTTGCATTTTGGGATTTTAGGCTGAGTTTATGTGTAAGCACTTTGTGACAACTGCTGATGTAAAAAGCGCTTTATAAATGAACGTGATTGATGTGATGATCACATGTACACGAACCTACAGCTGTAGAAAACTTTGGGATGTTGTATTTTCAGGAGAAAATACAGCGGTAATCTAATTAAGTGATAATACCCGATAAACTGGTGTTTGGAGGATATATTGACACGGGTGTTCGTTTTGTATTAACCTTGCAGTCTGTCTCTCCGACTTTTCCAAAATCGTTTCAATATTCAAATTCTATCTCCAGCTGTCCCACAGTAATGAATGTGTAGGGGTCAGGAGTCGAGACAAACCGTACCAATATATCCTCCAAACACCAGCTTCGAGGACATTATCCCTTTTATACAATGGGTTACCAGCATATTCAAATAATGATTAACATATTTTCATTAAAAAACTTTATTTGGATTAATTTATTCGTACTATTTCATCCTTCCACAAGATATAGTCCCGACACAAATCTAGGGTTGCTACCCAAGCTGGCTGGTCATTCGTTCTATTGGTTCGGTTGCCAGAGACGCGACCCAGTCGTTCAGTCTTTCTGTTCTGTATCTATGGACTCAGTCGTTCGTTCTAAATGGTTGCTTGCTAGCTACCAGACAACGGATAACTTACAGTCACGTCAAACATAAAAAAGAATAACAACAGTAGCTGCATTTGCAGAAAGGTTTATACAAATCTCCGTTGTTGAAAACTAGATGTTAGTCTAAAAGAAATGTGAGATCATGCCTAGATGTTTTTATAGTGAGATCAAGTAACTAGGCATTTTAACATCATAGAGTTAGCTGGTGGTAACTTGTGGAATGGACACTGGCTGGAATAAGCTTTTAACCAATCAGCATTCAGGATTAGACCCACTCGTTGTATGTAAGCAGAATAAAGGCTATTGTAATATTGTCTGGCACTGTAATATTGTTTTGCATCTAAATGTAAATGGTATAGTCCTGTGATGGTATTTAAATGGTACACAGACTGTATTCTAATATTGCATGATAGGTTTTGTGTTCTGTTGAATTTGAGCCAGGATAGAGGATGTCTTAGTCTTATGGATGGTGGATAACACCATGCTTACACACATACACACACTGAACATATAAAAAAATAACTAGCTATTTCATCTCGTAAACACTCTTTTGTGCATATTATTTTCTTTTATTACCTGTAACTGACTTCTGTCGCTACGTTTTTTAAACACTTTATTTCACCTTTATTTAACCAGGTAGGCCAGTTGAGAACACCTTTATTTAACCAGGTAGGCCAGTTGAGAACACCTTTATTTAACCAGGTAGGCTAGTTGAGAACACCTTTATTTAACCAGGTAGGCCAGTTGAGAACACCTTTATTTAACCAGGTAGGCCAGTTGAGAACACCTTTATTTAACCAGGTAGGCCAGTTGAGAACACCTTTATTTAACCAGGTAGGCCAGTTGAGAACACCTTTATTTAACCAGGTAGGCCAGTTGAGAACACCTTTATTTAACCAGGTAGGCCAGTTGAGAACACCTTTATTTAACCAGGTAGGCCAGTTGAGAACACCTTTATTTAACCAGGTAGGCCAGTTGAGAACACCTTTATTTAACCAGGTAGGCTAGTTGAGAACACCTTTATTTAACCAGGTAGGCCAGTTGAGAACACCTTTATTTAACCAGGTAGGCCAGTTGAGAACACCTTTATTTAACCAGGTAGGCCAGTTGAGAACACCTTTATTTAACCAGGTAGGCCAGTTGAGAACACCTTTATTTAACCAGGTAGGCCAGTTGAGAACACCTTTATTTAACCAGGTAGGCCAGTTGAGAACACCTTTATTTAACCAGGTAGGCCAGTTGAGAACACCTTTATTTAACCAGGTAGGCCAGTTGAGAACACCTTTATTTAACCAGGTAGGCCAGTTGAGAACACCTTTATTTAAACAGGTAGGCCAGTTGAGGACACCTTTATTTAACCAGGTAGGCCAGTTGAGAACACCTTTATTTAACCAGGTAGGCCAGTTGAGAACACCTTTATTTAACCAGGTAGGCTAGTTGAGAACACCTTTATTTAACCAGGTAGGCTAGTTGAGAACACCTTTATTTAACCAGGTAGGCCAGTTGAGAACACCTTTATTTAACCAGGTAGGCCAGTTGAGAACACCTTTATTTAACCAGGTAGGCCAGTTGAGAACACCTTTATTTAACCAGGTAGGCCAGTTGAGAACACCTTTATTTAACCAGGTAGGCCAGTTGAGAACACCTTTATTTAACCAGGTAGGCCAGTTGAGAACACCTTTATTTAACCAGGTAGGCCAGTTGAGAACACCTTTATTTAACCAGGTAGGCCAGTTGAGAACACCTTTATTTAACCAGGTAGGCCAGTTGAGAACACCTTTATTTAACCAGGTAGGCCAGTTGAGAACACCTTTATTTAACCAGGTAGGCCAGTTGAGAACACCTTTATTTAACCAGGTAGGCCAGTTGAGAACACCTTTATTTAACCAGGTAGGCCAGTTGAGAACACCTTTATTTAACCAGGTAGGCCAGTTGAGAACACCTTTATTTAACCAGGTAGGCCAGTTGAGAACACCTTTATTTAACCAGGTAGGCCAGTTGAGAACACCTTTATTTAACCAGGTAGGCCAGTTGAGAACACCTTTATTTAACCAGGTAGGCCAGTTGAGAACACCTTTATTTAACCAGGTAGGCCAGTTGAGAACACCTTTATTTAACCAGGTAGGCCAGTTGAGAACACCTTTATTTAACCAGGTAGGCCAGTTGAGAACACCTTTATTTAACCAGGTAGGCCAGTTGAGAACACCTTTATTTAACCAGGTAGGCCAGTTGAGAACACCTTTATTTAACCAGGTAGGCCAGTTGAGAACACCTTTATTTAACCAGGTAGGCCAGTTGAGAACACCTTTATTTAACCAGGTAGGCCAGTTGAGAACACCTTTATTTAACCAGGTAGGCCAGTTGAGAACACCTTTATTTAACCAGGTAGGCCAGTTGAGCCATTTAACCAGGTAGGCCAGTTGAGAACACCTTTATTTAACCAGGTAGGCCAGTTGAGAACACCTTTATTTAACCAGGTAGGCCAGTTGAGAACACCTTTATTTAACCAGGTAGGCCAGTTGAGAACACCTTTATTTAACCAGGTAGGCCAGTTGAGAACACCTTTATTTAACCAGGTAGGCCAGTTGAGAACACCTTTATTTAACCAGGTAGGCCAGTTGAGAACACCTTTATTTAACCAGGTAGGCCAGTTGAGAACACCTTTATTTAACCAGGTAGGCCAGTTGAGAACACCTTTATTTAACCAGGTAGGCCAGTTGAGAACACCTTTATTTAACAGGTAGGCCAGTTGAGAACACCTTTATTTAACCAGGTAGGCCAGTTGAGAACACCTTTATTTAACCAGGTAGGCCAGTTGAGAACACCTTTATTTAACCAGGTAGGCCAGTTGAGAACACCTTTATTTAACCAGGTAGGCCAGTTGAGAACACCTTTATTTAACCAGGTAGGCCAGTTGAGAACACCTTTATTTAACCAGGTAGGCCAGTTGAGAACACCTTTATTTAACCAGGTAGGCCAGTTGAGAACACCTTTATTTAACCAGGTAGGCCAGTTGAGAACACCTTTATTTAACCAGGTAGGCCAGTTGAGAACACCTTTATTTAACCAGGTAGACCAGTTGAGAACAAGTTCTCATTTACAACTGCAACCTGGCCAAGATAAAGCAAAGCAGTGCTACACAAACAACACAGATGTCACGTTCGTCGTATTGAGGAGATCAAAGCGCAGCGTGGTGTGAATACATACTTTTAATGTTAGACGAATGAACACAAAGAACACTAAACAAACAAACAAAATAATAAGATGAACGTGACCGCTATCAATACTGTGTGCAAACATGCAACATCACATAGAAAATAACCCACGAACCACAATACAAAACAGGCTACCTAAATATGGTTCCCAATCAGAGACAACAACAAACACCCGCCATTGATTGAGAACCATATCAGGCCAAAACACATATAAACAGACTAACTAGACATGCAACATAGAATGCCCACTCATATCACACCCTGACCAAACAAAACATAGAAACAAACAATGCAAATAATGGTCAGAGTGTGACAGTACCCCCCTAAGGTGCGGACTCCGGCCACAAAACCTAAACCTATAGGGGAGGGTCTGGGTGGTCATCTGGCCACGGTGGTGGCTCTGGCGCGGGACATGGACCCCACTCCAACATAGTCATTTCCCTCTTCAAGGGCCTCTTTAGAGTGGCGACCCTCGCCTCCGACCTTGGGTCTAAGACCCTAATTAACGGCCCCACTGGACTGAGGAGCGCCTCTGGACTGGTGGGCAGCTCCGGACTAAGGGGGCAGCTCCGAACTGAGGGGCAGCTCCGGACTAAGGGGCAGCTCTGGACTAAGGGGCAGCTCCGGACTAAGGGGCAGCTCCGGACTGAGGGGCAGCTCCGGACTAAGGGGCAGCTCCGGACTGAGGGGCAGCTCCGGACTAAGGGGCAGCTCCGGACTAAGGGGCAGCTCCGGACTGAGGGGCAGCTCCGGACTGAGGGGCAGCTCCGGACTGAGGGGCAGCTCCGGACTAAGGGGCAGCTCCGGACTAAGGGGCAGCTCCGGACTGAGGGGCAGCTCCGGACTGAGGGGCAGCTCCAGACTGAGGAGCAGCTCCGGACTGGCTGACGGCTCTGGCGGCTCCTGGCTGGCTGACGGCTCTGGTGGGTCCTGGCTGGCTGACGGCATGCATTTAGATTTACTTGCATTTAAGAGTGTTGTATGGCATTGAAGCTCGTTGTTATGTTCCATTGACTCTCAGCGGACCGTTTGAGAGCGCAGATGAAAATGACAATATGGGAATGACAATATGAGAGGGAACAGTGATGATGTTCGCCGTGTAAACGCTGTGTTTGAAAGTGTTATTTCAATTAAAAAGCAGATAAACTGCTGATTAATTCAGCACACTTCCCAATTACTGATCAAACGAGCCTCCTGGGGGAAGCAGAGTCCCAAAGATGGCAGATGCCGAGCACACACTCAGGCATATTTCATACGGCAATGAAATATTAAGCTGGTCTGTGGCGTTGTGGTACCACTGGGTGTCTGTGTTGTTGTGGCACTATGTAAATGTGTCTGTTACTCCAGCGAGACTGATATCTGGGACACATTTGGGGACACTTTGGGGAGCATGATGCAATATGATGACAAACCGAGACAACTGATAGAAAATTAGAGACTGGATTTATCCTCCATATCACAGCACCCATGAGTGCTACTTGTAGAGTCAAAGTAGGGGACATTTTTAGTTTGTTTTTGTGTGCTAAAAATACTTTTTTTGTCTATTTTTGGAAAACTACAGCTAGATGATGGGTTCCCAAACTTTTTCACTTGGGCCCCCCCTTCCAGCATTGGGGAACATCCAACTGCATGCGCACACACTACATCTATTTCTATGGGCACAAGCACTGTTCATGACACAAACTGTTCACACCCCTTTTGTTAAATTTCAAATAAATCAAATAAATTTGATTTAATTTAATTTGTTGGTGGAGAGAGTTTTGCAGGTTTAAAGCTTATTTCCTGCAATTTTACACACCACGTAAACAACGTGTAAGATCACTCATGTCACGTAATGTTAGCTAATGAGCCAGCCAGCTAATGTTAGCTAGTTAAACAACAATGAACATAGTGCCAAATCATGTCATTACTACCCTGCATGAATCTGCTGGGAGCTAACCAACCAGGTTCAATGTTAGTTAGATAACATTAGGTTCTAACTAGCAAAGCAAAAGTTTCTGGGATACGAATAATAACTAAATACATGTAACATTAGCTAGGGAGCCAGCCAGCTAACGATAGCTAGCTAGTTATCTAACAGCACACTTTAGCTTGAAATGAAACCACTTTCTATCAGAATTAGAAACGTGTAATATCTGAAAATGTATCTAGTTAACACTAGACTATCTTACGTACATCATCATGCATGATGGATGCGTCTCCCTGTCACGGATGCCATGCCACGGTTGCCCTTAGTTTGAAGATGTTATCCAGAGACAGGTGTTTTCTCCATCTCTTTAGCTATCATACTCTAATTCAACTAATTTCAAAACTTGATCCTCCAGAAAGTGGAGATCAACACTTATGCAGCTCCACTACACAATAATGTTTTTTAAATCTGCATTTGACAGGATTACCAACACAGACTGACTAGCTCAAATAAACAGAAGCCATCTATATGGCAGACAAATCCGAACTCCTCTCTCGGCATGTCCAGCCCATTCATTATCTCAGCCAATCATGGCTAGTGGGAAGGTTGCTGACATTTTCTGTGGCTTTACCAACAAGGCTCGTAATTTAACAATTGTATTTGTATTTACAGATGGCATACAATTTTGTTATAAAGGCACATGAAAGTTCACATGTTGCAGAGGGCATTTCTGCCAAAAAACACATTTTGATAAAAAAAATCAAATCAATTCAAATGACTCTCCTATGCCTAGTTTCCTGAAATGGGTCACATTTTGTCATTGGGTGCAATAAAAATAATGTTGTTTTGAAGCTAATTTTCTTTGCGATAAGTTTTGCATTTGTAATGTGTATTTATGTGATATTTGAGTGACAAAAAAATTACAACAATATCTATGGAGTAAAATACCCAAATAAAAAAATGTTAGCTGACATGGGCTATTTGATCTGGACATTTCTGACAAGTTATAATAATAATAATAATAATATATGCCATTTATAAATAGCTCTCTAATGCATGCAATGACTAAGATGGCAAGAGGAACAGATGATGTACTACCCAATTTTTAAATTGTACCTTGTGCATTCTACTATTACAACTTTCAAGAGTAAGTTTAAAGCCAGACTGAGTTCCTTGACAAATAAACAAAAAAAAAATGTTTAAAATGTTCTTTCACGATTACATTCAAACAGTTCAAACAGTCTTATTCCAATTCAATTCCAATTCCATCATTTTAAGATTTTCTAAACTCTAATTGAATTCAACACCAATTCTCCACTTCATGAGTGAATTCAAGAATTAAATTAGAATTTCAAATTAAATTACAATTGACCACAACCCTGAGAAGGAGTAATGAAGGCCTCAGCTTTGCTCTTAAATGAATCCTGGAAATGATCTCCTAGGATATCAGAACAACACCACATTGTCCCAGCCTTGCCTTTTCTCTCTCGCCTGAGAGATGTGTCAATAAAGTGGGAGAGAAACAAAGTGATTTAACTGCTCTCTGGACAGGACTTTGGTTGGTCCACTAAGATGCTCCTCTCTCTCTGTGTGCCGCCTCTCAAACAAGGCTGCAGCACTTTGTAACCACCACTTTGTGTCCCAAAAGGCTTCGGCCCAATAGCACTGAAATTCAACGTGACCATAACACATAAATCATATTTTAAGCACTGGGAAGAGCAGGTGGAGGCATAAAAAGTGTCGACACTGCTTTCTCAATGATGTAAATAATTTATCAAACCCTCACACAGAGCGCTGTTTATTCTGTCCCACTCAGTGTGTAATCCTCAGACGCCGTTTTAGAGAGCCTGTCAGACAGACACACACACACATACACACACACACACACACACATACACACATACACACACACGCAAACAAGCAAACATAGCCGGTGTATTAGAGGCGGCCCTGTCTGTCACCATAATGAATCCCAGTGTGATCTTTCTAACGGCTGTGGTCATCACTCTCTGAGCAACACGCACGCACACACATACATACACACACACATCCTGCTTACTGTCTGCTCATTCATCATGCGACCCCTCGTGGAGTTGCCTGTGGGAGTCAGGGGACGAGTGTGAGATGGAGGGATTGGAGAGAGGAGGGCTGGAGGGGGGTGAGTCTGAAAGAGAGGAGGTTTGGAGATGGGGGACATGTGTGAGCCGTGAGCAGACAGACTCTTCGTAGAGCGTGTCTGTGGAATACAGGGTGTCTATACAGTAGAGGAAAGCTAACCAAGGACTGGTTTATACTCTTTACAGATCAACTCCTCCCTCCTGTCTCTATACATCTACACTGCCCTACAGACTTCCTTGGGTTTCCATATTTGTTTATTGCACCAACCAAAACATCTAACTAACAACCAACTACATGTTTCATTTATATCTTATCCATGGTACCTGAGCACCTTCTCTGCAGCCACCAGCCAGCCGGTAGCTAGATGTTTAGTTCCCCAGGAGCGTTAAGTGCATATCTAAATAGTTGATGAGCTATAAGCTGTTGGGGAAAATGTCGCCAGCGGCGCCACATTGAACAGTGCCTATGAGAAGCCCTGTGGGACCGCTTTAAAGAGGATCCCCTGGATCCATCCTGCTACCAGAGAACCTGGCATAGGAGACCATACTGGGCCCACATTGCTCCTAGCAGGCTGTTCACACACACGCAGAAATACAGACACACATGCACACATCTCCACCCTGAAGACGATCAGAGGAAGCGCCCTCCTTTCATTTCATTCAACCAAAATATCTACACTGACAATTCATTGGAACACGAGACACAAGTAAGGAGCATTTAGGAGTTTTAACCATGAGATGTAACTATGTAATGTGCTTCAGATAAATCATTCGTTTCTACTGTATTTTTCAGAGTGCTTCGTCACTTGCCAAATGTCACTGCCTTCTAACTGGGCTCAGTGGCCACGCTAATGTGAAGAGTTACAATACATGATGGTCTGGCCGTGACACTCAGAGCGACAGTACAGTTCCCAGCTGCTGTGCTGTGGCTGGTGTTGGTTGTGATTCCAGTCTGCTACAGAGAGAGAGAGAGAGAGAGAGAGAGAGAGAGAGAGAGAGAGAGAGAGAGAGAGAGAGAGAGAGAGAGAGAGAGAGAGAGAGAGAGAGAGAGAGAGAGAGAGAGAGCTGGTGGTTCATGTCTGGAGCAGCTGACTTGTCCAGAATGTATCTCTGTTGAAGGCGTTTTGTTGTTGTTCACTCCCCGTACCCCAGGGACCATTAAGCTGAAAATAATTGGCCTCGAATTTCCCCCCTTTGATCGATCCTTTGTAGTCAGTGAGACTAGAGCCCAAGCGATACGTTTTGTTTGGGTATGATACCGATTCCAATTTTTCCAGGACAAAACTTATGGATACCGACATACTGTATCTGCCGATATACTGTTTTACAACAGGGAAATTAAAAAATGTCATTTTCCATACTGAATTCTCATAAATTTTCATCCAAAAGAGCAATTGTCCAATAACTATGCTTCAAATGTTGATTTCATACATTGTGACAATAATGACACATCAAGAAAATGGCCGCAAGATAAGCATGAGATTCCCTTTTTTCATCCTGTTTATGGAATATCGGTTATCTGTGGAAGGATCTGATTCCAGTATATAGCTCTGTCTGAGACACACATACACAAAACACACACCCACGAGTGTACATGGGTATACATAGTGTACTGTATATAGACTAAGTCAACAGCGCTCTGTCTTACAACAAATCAAAACAAACTATATTTGTCACATGCGCTGAATACAACAAGTGTAGACCTTACAGCGAAATGCTTACTTTACAAGCCCTTAACCAACAGTGCAGCTCTCTGTCTTACAACAGCTCCCCGTTTTACAACAGCTCCCGTCTTACAACAGCTCTCCGTTTTACAACAGCTCTCCGTCTTACAACAGCTCTCTGTTTTACAACAGCTCCCCGTTTTACAACAGCTCTCCGTTTTACAACAGCTCTCTGTCTTACAACAGCTCCCCGTTTTACAACAGCTCTCCGTCTTACAACAGCTCCCGTCTTACAACAGCTCTCCGTTTTACAACAGCTCTCCGTTTTACAACAGCTCTCTGTCTTACAACAGCTCCCCGTTTCACAACAGTTCTCCGTGTTACAACAGCTCCCGTCTTACAACAGCTCCCCGTTTTACAACAGCTCCCCGTTTCACAAAAGCTCTCCGTTTTACAACAGCTCTCTGTTTTACAAGAGCTCTCTGTTTTACAACATCTCTCCGTTTTACAACAGCTCTCTGTCTTACAACAGCTCCCCATTTTACAACAGCTCTCCGTCTTACAACAGCTCCCGTCTTACAACAGCTCTCTGTATTACAACAGCTCCCTGTTTTACAACAGCTCTCCGTTTTACAACAGCTCTCTGTTTTACAACAGCTCCCTGTCTTACAACAGCTCCCGTCTTACAACAACTCTCTGTTTTACAACAGCTCCCTGTCTTACTGTTTTACAACAGCCCCCTGTCTTACAACAGCTCCCCATTTTACAACAGCTCCCCGTTTTACAACAACTCTCGTCTTACAACAGCTCCCGTCTTACAACAGCTCTCTGTTTTACAACAGCTCCCTGTCTTACTGTTTTACAACAGCCCCCTGTCTTACAACAGCTCCCCGTTTTACAACAGCTCTCCGTTTTACAACGGCTCTCCGTCTTACAACAGCTCTCCGTTTTACAACAGCTCTCCGTCTTACAACAGCTCTCCGTTTTACAACAGCTCTCCGTTTTACAACAGCTCCCCGTTTTACAACAGCTCCCCGTTTTACAACAACTCTCGTCTTACAACAGCTCCCGTCTTACAACAGCTCTCTGTTTTACAACAGCTCCCTGTCTTACTGTTTTACAACAGCCCCCTGTCTTACAACAGCTCCCCGTTTTACAACAGCTCTCCGTTTTACAACGGCTCTCCGTCTTACAACAGCTCCCCGTTTTACAACAGCTCTCCGTCTTACAACAGCTCTCCGTCTTACAACAGATCTCCGTTTTACAACAGCTCTCCATTTTACAACAGCTCCCTGTCTTACAACAGCTCTCTGTCTTACAACAGCTCCCTGTTTTACAACAGCTCCCTGTCTTACAACAGCTCCCCGTTTTACAACAGTTCTCCATTTTACAACAGCTCTCCGTCTTACAACAGCTCTCCGTTTTACAACAGCTCCCTGTCTTACAACAGCTCTCTGTCTTACAACAGCTCCCTGTTTTTCAACAGCTCCCTGTCTTACAACAGCTCTCTGTCTTACAACAGCTCCCTGTTTTACAACAGCTCCCTGTCTTACAACAGTACCCCGTTTTAACAACAGTTCTCCATTTTACAACAGCTCTCCATTTTACAACAGCTCTCTGTCTTACAACAGCTCCCTGTCTTACATCAGCTCTCCGTTTTACAACAGCTCCCCGTCTTACAACAGCTCTCTGTCTTACAACAGCTCCCTGTCTTACAACAGCTCCCCGTTTTACAACAGTTCTCCGTTTTACAACAGCTCTCCGTCTTACAACAGCTCCCCGTTTTACAACAGTTCTCCGTTTTACAACAGCTCTCCGTCTTACAACAGCTCCCCGTTTTAACAACAGTTCTCCGTTTTAAAACAGCTCCCTGTCTTACAACAGCTCTCCGTTTTACAACAGCTCCCTGTCTTACATCAGCTCCCTGTCTTACAACAGCTCCCTGTCTTACAACAGCTCCCTGTCTTACAACAGCTCCCTGTCTTACAACAGCTCCCTGTCTTACATCAGCTCCCTGTCTTA
Organism: Oncorhynchus keta; assembly: GCF_023373465.1. Taxonomy (NCBI): domain Eukaryota; kingdom Metazoa; phylum Chordata; class Actinopteri; order Salmoniformes; family Salmonidae; genus Oncorhynchus; species Oncorhynchus keta. Next base: position 24,724,861 of record NC_068434.1, on the reverse strand, counting down.
CAACAGCTCTCCGTCTTACAACAGCTCTCCGTTTTACAACAGCTCCCTGTCTTACAACAGCTCCCTGTCTTACAACAGCTCCCGTTTTACAACAGCTCTCCGTTTTACAACAGCTCCCTGTCTTACAACAGCTCTCTGTCTTACAACAGCTCCTGTCTTACAACATCTCTCCGTTTTACAACAGCTCCCTGTCTTACAACAGCTCCCTGTCTTACAACAGCTCCCCGTTTTACAACAGCTCTCCGTTTTACAACAGCTCCCTGTCTTACAACAGCTCTCTGTCTTACAACAGCTCCCTGTCTTACAACAGCTCTCCGTCTTACAACAGCTCTCCGTTTTACAACAGCTCCCTGTCTTACAACAGCTCCCTGTCTTACAACAGCTCTCCATTTTACAACAGCTCTCTGTCTTACAACAGCTCCCTGTCTTACATCAGCTCCCTGTCTTACAACAGCTCTCCGTTTTACAACAGCTCTCCGTCTTACAACAGCTCTCCGTTTTACAACAGCTCCCTGTCTTACAACAGCTCCCTGTCTTACAACAGCTCTCCATTTTACAACAGCTCTCTGTCTTACAACAGCTCCCTGTCTTACATCAGCTCTCCGTTTTACAACAGCTCCCCGTCTTACAACAGCTCTCTGTCTTACAACAGCTCCCTGTCTTACAACAGCTCCCCGTTTTACAACAGTTCTCCGTTTTACAACAGCTCTCCGTCTTACAACAGCTCTCCGTTTTACAACAGCTCCCTGTCTTACAACAGCTCCCCGTTTTACAACAGCTCTCCGTTTTACAACAGCTCTCCGTCTTACAACAGCTCTCCGTTTTACAACAGATCTCTGTCTTACAACAGCTCCCCGTTTTACAACAGCTCCCCGTTTTACAACAGTTCTCCGTTTTACAACAGCTCCCTGTCTTACAACAGCTCTCTGTCTTACAACAGCTCCCTGTCTTACAACAGCTCTCCGTTTTACAACAGCTCTCCGTTTTACAACAGCTCTCCGTCTTACAACAGATCTCCGTTTTACAACAGCTCTCCATTTTACAACAGCTCCCTGTCTTACAACAGCTCTCTGTCTTACAACAGCTCCCTGTTTTACAACAGCTCCCTGTCTTACAACAGCTCCCCGTTTTACAACAGTTCTCCATTTTACAACAGCTCTCCGTCTTACAACAGCTCTCCGTTTTACAACAGCTCCCTGTCTTACAACAGCTCTCTGTCTTACAACAGCTCCCTGTTTTACAACAGCTCCCTGTCTTACAACAGCTCTCTGTCTTACAACAGCTCCCTGTCTTACAACAGCTCCCTGTCTTACAACAGATCCCATCTTACAACAGCTCTCCGTTTTACAACAGCTCTCCATTTTACAACAGCTCTCTGTCTTACAACAGCTCCCTGTCTTACATCAGCTCTCCGTTTTACAACAGCTCCCCGTCTTACAACAGCTCTCTGTCTTACAACAGCTCCCTGTCTTACAACAGCTCCCTGTCTTACAACAGCTCTCTGTCTTACAACAGCTCCCTGTCTTACAACAGCTCCCCGTTTTACAACAGCTCTCCGTTTTACAACAGCTCTCCGTCTTACAACAGCTCTCCGTTTTACAACAGATCTCTGTCTTACAACAGCTCCCCGTTTTACAACAGCTCCCCGTTTTACAACAGTTCTCCGTTTTACAACAGCTCCCTGTCTTACAACAGCTCTCTGTCTTACAACAGCTCTCAGTTTTACAACAGCTCCCCGTTTTACAACAGCTCTCCGTCTTACAACAGCTCTCCGTCTTACAACAGATCTCCGTTTTACAACAGCTCTCCATTTTACAACAGCTCCCTGTCTTACAACAGCTCTCTGTCTTACAACAGCTCCCTGTTTTACAACAGCTCCCTGTCTTACAACAGCTCCCCGTTTTACAACAGTTCTCCATTTTACAACAGCTCTCCGTCTTACAACAGCTCTCCGTTTTACAACAGCTCCCTGTCTTACAACAGCTCCCTGTCTTACAACAGCTCCCGTCTTACAACAGCTCTCCGTTTTACAACAGCTCTCTGTCTTACAACAGCTCTCCGTCTTACAACAGCTCCTGTCTTACAACAGCTCTCCGTTTTACAACAGCTCCCTGTCTTACACCAGCTCCCTGTCTTACAACAGCTCCCGTTTTACAACAGCTCTCCGTTTTACAACAGCTCTCCGTCTTACAACAGCTCTCTGTCTTACAACAGCTCCCTGTCTTACAACAGCTCTCCGTCTTACAACAGCTCTCCGTTTTACAACAGCTCCCTGTCTTACAACAGCTCTCCGTTTTACAACAGCTCCCTGTCTTACAACAGCTCTCTGTCTTACAACAGCTCCCTGTTTTACAACAGCTCCCTGTCTTACAACAGCTCCCCGTTTTACAACAGTTCTCCATTTTACAACAGCTCTCCGTCTTACAACAGCTCTCCGTTTTACAACAGCTCCCTGTCTTACAACAGCTCTCTGTCTTACAACAGCTCCCTGTTTTACAACAGCTCCCTGTCTTACAACAGCTCCCCGTTTTACAACAGTTCTCCATTTTACAACAGCTCTCCGTCTTACAACAGCTCTCCGTTTTACAACAGCTCACTGTCTTACAACAGCTCTCTGTCTTACAACAGCTCCCTGTTTTACAACAGCTCCCTGTCTTACAACAGCTCTCTGTCTTACAACAGCTCCTGTTTTACAACAGCTCCCTGTCTTACAACAGTACCCCGTTTTAACAACAGTTCTCCGTTTTACAACAGCTCTCCATTTTACAACAGCTCTCTGTCTTACAACAGCTCCCTGTCTTACATCAGCTCTCCGTTTTACAACAGCTCCCCGTCTTACAACAGCTCTCTGTCTTACAACAGCTCCCTGTCTTACAACAGCTCCCCGTTTTACAACAGTTCTCCGTTTTACAACAGCTCTCCGTCTTACAACAGCTCCCCGTTTTACAACAGTTCTCCGTTTTACAACAGCTCTCCGTCTTACAACAGCTCCCTGTCGCTCCGTTTTAAAACAGCTCCCTTTCTTACAACAGCTCTCCGTTTTACAACAGCTCCCTGTCTTACATCAGCTCCCTGTCTTACAACAGCTCCCTGTCTTACAACAGCTCCCTGTCTTACAACAGCTCCCTGTCTTACAACAGCTCCCTGTCTTACAACAGCTCCCTGTCTTACAACAGCTCTCCGTCTTACAACAGCTCTCCGTTTTACAACAGCTCCCTGTCTTACAACAGCTCCCTGTCTTACAACAGCTCCCCGTTTTACAACAGCTCTCCGTTTTACAACAGCTCCCTGTCTTACAACAGCTCTCTGTCTTACAACAGCTCCCTGTCTTACAACAGCTCTCCGTCTTACAACAGCTCTCCGTTTTACAACAGCTCCCTGTCTTACAACAGCTCCCTGTCTTACAACAGCTCCCGTTTTACAACAGCTCTCCGTTTTACAACAGCTCCCTGTCTTACAACAGCTCTCCGTCTTACAACAGCTCCCTGTCTTACAACAGCTCTCCTGTCTTACAACAGCTCTCCGTTTTACAACAGCTCCCTGTTTTACAACAGCTCCCCGTCTTACAACAGCTCTCCGTTTTACAACAGCTCTCTGTTTTACAACAGCTCCCTGTCTTACATCAGCTCCCTGTCTTACAACAGCTCTCCGTTTTACAACAGCTCTCCGTCTTACAACAGCTCCCTGTCTTACATCAGCTCCCTGTCTGACAACAGCTCTCCGTTTTACAACAGCTCTCCATTTTACAACAGCTCTCTGTCTTACAACAGCTCCCTGTCTTACATCAGCTCTCCGTTTTACAACAGCTCCCCGTCTTACAACAGCTCTCTGTCTTACAACAGCTCCCTGTCTTACAACAGCTCCCCGTTTTACAACAGTTCTCCGTTTTACAACAGCTCTCCGTCTTACAACAGCTCTCCGTTTTACAACAGCTCCCTGTCTTACAACAGCTCCCCGTTTTACAACAGCTCTCCGTTTTACAACAGCTCTCCGTCTTACAACAGCTCTCCGTTTTACAACAGATCTCTGTCTTACAACAGCTCCCCTGTTTTACAACAGCTCCCCGTTTTACAACAGTTCTCCGTTTTACAACAGCTCCCTGTCTTACAACAGCTCTCTGTCTTACAACAGCTCCCTGTCTTACAACAGCTCTCAGTTTTACAACAGCTCCCGTTTTACAACAGCTCTCCGTCTTACAACAGATCTCCGTTTTACAACAGCTCTCCATTTTACAACAGCTCCCTGTCTTACAACAGCTCTCTGTCTTACAACAGCTCCCTGTCTTACAACAGCTCCCTGTCTTACAACAGCTCCCTGTCTTACAACAGCTCCCTGTCTTACAACAGCTCTCTGTTTTACAACAGCTCCCCGTTTTACAACAGCTCCCCGTCTTACAACAGCTCTCTGTCTTACAACAGCTCCCTGTTTTTCAACAGCTCCCTGTCTTACAACAGCTCTCTGTCTTACAACAGCTCCCTGTTTTACAACAGCTCCCTGTCTTACAACAGTACCCCGTTTTAACAACAGTTCTCCGTTTTACAACAGCTCTCTGTCTTACAACAGCTCCCTGTCTTACAACAGCTCTCCGTTTTACAACAGCTCCCCGTCTTACAACAGCTCTCTGTCTTACAACAGCTCCCTGTCTTACAACAGCTCCCCGTTTTACAACAGCTCCCCGTTTTACAACAGCTCTCTGTCTTACAACAGCTCCCCGTTTTACAACAGTTCTCCGTTTTACAACAGCTCTCCGTCTTACAACAGCTCCCGTTTTACAACAGTTCTCCGTTTACAACAGCTCTCCTTTCTTACAACAGCTCCCGTTTTACAACAGCTCTCTGTCTTACAACAGCTCCCTGTCTTACAACAGCTCTCAGTCTTACAACAGCTCCCCGTTTTACAACAGCTCTCCTGTCTTACAACAGATCCCGTTTTACAACAGCTCCCTGTTTACAACAGCTCCCTGTCTTACAACAGCTCTCTGTCTTACAACAGCTCCCTGTCTTACAACAGCTCCCTGTCTTACAACAGCTCCCTGTTTTACAACAGCTCTCCATTTTACAACAGCTCGTCTGTCTTACAACAGCTCCTGTCTTACAACAGCTCCCTGTCTTACAACAGCTCCCCGTTTTACAACAGCTCTCCGTTTTACAACAGCTCCCTGTCTTACAACAGCTCTCTGTCTTACAACAGCTCCCTGTCTTACAACAGCTCTCCGTTTTACAACAGCTCCCTGTCTTACAACAGCTCCCTGTCTTACAACAGCTCCCCGTTTTACAACAGCTCTCCGTCTTACAACAGCTCCCTGTCTTACAACAGCTCTCTGTCTTACAACAGCTCCCTGTCTTACAACAGCTCTCCGTCTTACAACAGCTCTCCGTTTTACAACAGCTCCCTGTCTTACAACAGCTCCCTGTCTTACAACAGCTCTCCATTTTACAACAGCTCTCTGTCTTACAACAGCTCCCTGTCTTACAACAGCTCCCTGTCTTACAACAGCTCTCCGTTTTACAACAGCTCTCCGTCTTACAACAGCTCTCCGTTTTACAACAGCTCCCTGTCTTACAACAGCTCCCTGTCTTACAACAGCTCTCCATTTTACAACAGCTCTCTGTCTTACAACAGCTCCCTGTCTTACATCAGCTCCCCGTTTTACAACAGCTCCCCGTCTTACAACAGCTCTCTGTCTTACAACAGCTCCCTGTCTTACAACAGCTCCCGTTTTACAACAGCTCTCCGTTTTACAACAGCTCTCCGTCTTACAACAGCTCTCTGTTTTACAACAGCTCCCCGTCTTACAACAGCTCCCGTCTTACAACAGCTCTCCGTTTTACAACAGCTCTCCGTCTTACAACAGCTCTCCGTTTTACAACAGATCTCCGTCTTACAACAGCTCCCCGTTTTACAACAGCTCTCCGTTTTACAACAGCTCTCCGTTTTACAACAGCTCCCTGTCTTACAACAGCTCCCTGTCTTACAACAGCTCCCTGTCTTACAACAGCTCTCAGTTTTACAACAGCTCCCGTTTTACAACAGCTCTCCGTCTTACAACAGCTCTCCGTTTTACAACAGCTCTCCGTTTTACAACAGCTCCCTGTCTTACAACAGCTCTCTGTCTTACAACAGCTCCCTGTCTTACAACAGCTCTCCGTCTTACAACAGCTCCCTGTTTTACAACAGCTCCCTGTCTTACAACAGCTCCCCGTTTTAACAACAGTTCTCCGTTTTACAACAGCTCTCCATTTTACAACAGCTCTCTGTCTTACAACAGCTCCCTGTCTTACAACAGCTCTCCGTTTTACAACAGCTCCCCTGTCTTACAACAGCTCTCTGTCTTACAACAGCTCCCTGTCTTACAACAGCTCTCCGTTTTACAACAGCTCCCCGTCTTACAACAGCTCCCTGTCTTACAACAGCTCCCGTTTACAACAGTTCTCGTTTTACAACAGCTCTCCGTTTACAACAGCTCTCCATTTTACAACAGCTCTCTGTCTTACAACAGCTCCCTGTTTTACAACAGCTCCCTGTCTTACAACAGCTCTCTGTCTTACAACAGCTCCCTGTTTTACAACAGCTCCCTGTCTTACAACAGTACCCCGTTTTAACAACAGCTCTCCGTTTTACAACAGCTCTCCATTTTACAACAGCTCTGTTTTCTGTCTTACAACAGCTCCCTGTCTTACAACAGCTCCCTGTCTTACAACAGCTCTCCATTTTACAACAGCTCTCTGTCTTACAACAGCTCCCTGTCTTACATCAGCTCCTGTCTTACAACAGCTCTCCGTTTTACAACAGCTCTCCGTCTTACAACAGCTCTCCGTTTTACAACAGCTCCCTGTCTTACAACAGCTCTCCTGTCTTACAACAGCTCTCCATTTTACAACAGCTCTCTGTCTTACAACAGCTCCCTGTCTTACATCAGCTCTCCGTTTTACAACAGCTCCCCGTTTTACAACAGCTCCCTGTCTTACAACAGCTCCTGTCTTACAACAGCTCCCGTTTTACAACAGTTCTCCGTTTTACAACAGCTCTCTGTCTTACAACAGCTCTCCGTTTTACAACAGCTCCCTGTCTTACAACAGCTCCCAGTTTTACAACAGCTCTCCGTCTTACAACAGCTCTCCGTTTACAACAGCTCTCCGTTTTACAACAGCTCTCTGTCTTACAACAGCTCCCGTTTTACAACAGCTCCCCGTTTTACAACAGCTCCATTTTACAACAGCTCCCTGTCTTACAACAGCTCTCTGTCTTACAACAGCTCCCTGTCTTACAACAGCTCTCAGTTTTACAACAGCTCCCCGTTTTACAACAGCTCTCCGTCTTACAACAGCTCCCCGTTTTACAACAGTTCTCCATTTTACAACAGCTCTCCGTCTTACAACAGCTCTCCGTTTTACAACAGCTCCCTGTCTTACAACAGCTCTCTGTCTTACAACAGCTCCCTGTTTTACAACAGCTCCCTGTCTTACAACAGTACCCCGTTTTAACAACAGTTCTCCGTTTTACAACAGCTCTCCATTTTACAACAGCTCTCTGTCTTACAACAGCTCCCTGTCTTACATCAGCTCTCCGTTTTACAACAGCTGCCCGTCTTACAACAGCTCTCTGTCTTACAACAGCTCCCTGTCTTACAACAGCTATCCGTTTTACAACAGCTCTCCGTCTTACAACAGCTCCCTGTCTTACAACAGCTCCCTGTTTACAACAGTTCTCCATTTTACAACAGCTCTCCGTCTTACAACAGCTCTCCATTTTACAACAGCTCTCTGTCTTACAACAGCTCCCTGTTTTTCAACAGCTCCCTGTCTTACAACAGCTCTCTGTCTTACAACAGCTCCCTGTTTTACAACAGCTCCCTGTCTTACAACAGTACCCCGTTTTACAACAGCTCTCCGTTTTACAACAGCTCTCCGTTTTACAACAGCTCTCTGTCTTACAACAGCTCCCTGTCTTACAACAGCTCTCCGTTTTACAACAGCTCCCTGTCTTACAACAGCTCTCTGTCTTACAACAGCTCCCTGTCTTACAACAGCTCTCCGTTTTACAACAGCTCCCCGTCTTACAACAGCTCCCTGTCTTACAACAGCTCCCCGTTTTACAACAGCTCTCCGTTTTACAACAGCTCTCCGTCTTACAACAGCTCTCCGTTTTACAACAGATCTCTGTCTTACAACAGCTCCCTGTCTTACAACAGCTCCCCGTTTTACAACAGCTCTCCGTTTTACAACAGCTCTCCGTCTTACAACAGCTCCCTGTCTTACAACAGCTCCCTGTCTTACAACAGCTCTCTGTCTTACAACAGCTCCCTGTCTTACAACAGCTCTCAGTTTTACAACAGCTCCCCGTTTTACAACAGCTCTCCGTCTTACAACAGCTCTCTGTCTTACAACAGCTCTCTGTCTTACAACAGCTCCTGTTTTACAACAGCTCCCTGTCTTACAACAGCTCCCTGTTTTACAACAGTTCTCCATTTTACAACAGCTCTCCGTCTTACAACAGCTCTCCATTTTACAACAGCTCCCTGTCTTACAACAGCTCCTGTCTTACAACAGCTCCTGTTTTTCAACAGCTCCCTGTCTTACAACAGCTCTCTGTCTTACAACAGCTCCCTGTTTTACAACAGCTCCCTGTCTTACAACAGTACCCCGTTTAACAACAGTTCTCCGTTTTACAACAGCTCTCCATTTTACAACAGCTCTCTGTCTTACAACAGCTCCCTGTCTTACATCAGCTCTCCGTTTTACAACAGCTGCCCGTCTTACAACAGCTCTCTGTCTTACAACAGCTCCCTGTCTTACAACAGCTATCCGTTTTACAACAGCTCCCTGTCTTACAACAGCTCCCTGTCTTACAACAGCTCCCCGTTTTACAACAGTTCTCCGTTTTACAACAGCTCTCCGTCTTACAACAGCTCCCCGTTTTACAACAGTTCTCCGTTTTACAACAGCTCTCCGTCTTACAACAGCTCCCCGTTTTAACAACAGTTCTCCGTTTTAAAACAGCTCCCTGTCTTACAACAGCTCTCCGTTTTACAACAGCTCCCTGTCTTACAACAGCTCCCTGTCTTACATCAGCTCCCTGTCTTACAACAGCTCTCCGTCTTACAACAGCTCTCCGTTTTACAACAGCTCCCTGTCTTACAACAGCTCCCTGTCTTACATCAGCTCCCTGTCTTACAACAGCTCTCCGTCTTACAACAGCTCTCCGTTTTACAACAGCTCCCTGTCTTACAACAGCTCCCTGTCTTACAACAGCTCCCCGTTTTACAACAGCTCTCCGTTTTACAACAGCTCCCTGTCTTACAACAGCTCTCTGTCTTACAACAGCTCCCTGTCTTACAACATCTCTCCGTTTTACAACAGCTCCCTGTCTTACAACAGCTCCCTGTCTTACAACAGCTCCCCGTTTTACAACAGCTCTCCGTTTTACAACAGCTCCCTGTCTTACAACAGCTCTCTGTCTTACAACAGCTCCCTGTCTTACAACAGCTCTCCGTCTTACAACAGCTCTCCGTTTTACAACAGCTCCCTGTCTTACAACAGCTCCCTGTCTTACAACAGCTCTCCATTTTACAACAGCTCTCTGTCTTACAACAGCTCCCTGTCTTACAACAGCTCTCCGTTTTACAACAGCTCTCCGTCTTACAACAGCTCTCCGTTTTACAACAGCTCCTGTCTTACAACAGCTATCGTTTTACAACAGCTCCCTGTCTTACAACAGCTCTCCGTCTTACAACAGCTCTCCCGTTTTACAACAGCTCCTGTCTTACAACAGCTCTCTGTCTTACAACAGCTCCCTGTTTTACAACAGCTCCCTGTCTTACAACAGCTCCCGTTTTAACAACAGTTCTCCGTTTTAAAACAGCTCCCCGTCTTACAACAGCTCTCCGTTTTAAAACAGCTCCCTGTCTTACAACAGCTCCCCGTTTTACAACAGCTCTCCGGTTTACAACAGCTCTCTGTCTTACAACAGCTCCCTGTCTTACAACAGCTCCCCGTCTTACAACAGCTCTCCGTTTTACAACAGCTCCCTGTCTTACAACAGCTCTCTGTCTTACAACAGCTCCCTGTCTTACATCAGCTCCCTATCTTACAACAGCTCCCTGTCTTACAACAGCTACCCGTTTTAACACAGCTCTCCGTCTTACAACAGCTCTCCGTTTTACAACAGCTCCCCGTTTTACAACAGCTCTCCTTTTTACAACAGCTCTCCTTTTTACAACAGCTCTCCGTCTTACAACAGCTCTCTGTTTTACAACAGCTCCCTGTCTTACAACAGCTCTCTGTTTTACAACAGCTCCCTGTCTTACAACAGCTCTCCGTTTTACAACAGCTCTCCGTCTTACAACAGCTCTCCGTTTTACAACAGCTCCCTGTCTTACAACAGCTCCCTGTCTTACAACAGCTCTCCATTTTACAACAGCTCCCTGTCCTACAACAGCTATGCGTTTTACAACAGCTCCCTGTCTTACAACAGCTCTCCGTCTTACAACAGCTCTCCGTTTTACAACAGCTCCCTGTCTTACAACAGCTCTCTGTCTTACAACAGCTCCCTGTTTTACAACAGCTCCCTGTCTTACAACAGCTCCCCGTTTTAACAACAGTTCTCCGTTTTAAAACAGCTCCCTGTCTTACAACAGCTCTCCGTTTTTCAACAGCTCCCTGTCTTACAACAGCTCCCCGTTTTACAACAGCTCTCTGTCTTACAACAGCTCTCTGTCTTACAACAGCTCCCTGTCTTACAACAGCTCTCCGTTTTACAACAGCTCTCCGTCTTACAACAGCTCCCCGTCTTACAACAGCTCTCTGTCTTACAACAGCTCCTGTCTTACAAGAGCTCTCCATCTCCGTTTTTACAACAGCTCCCTGTCTGTCTTACAACAGCTCCCTGTCTTACAACAGCTCCCCGTTTTACAACAGCTCTCCGTTTTACAACAGCTCCCCGTTTTACAACAGCTCTCCGTCTTACAACAGCTCTCCGTTTTACAACAGCTCCCTGTCTTACAACAGCTCCCTTTCTTACAACAGCTATCTGTTTTACAACAGCTCCCTGTCTTACAACAGCTATCTGTTTTACAACAGCTCCCTGTCTTACAACAGCTCTCCGTCTTACAACAGCTCTCCGTTTTACAACAGCTCCCTGTCTTACAACAGCAGTCATTGGTTGTCAGTGGAGTTTAAATGTGGAGGTTAAATGTGAAGGTTAAATGAAGTAACTGTCTTTATCTCCAAAGGTTTGTTTCTCTTTTTGTAGTTAGGACACTAAACCCAACACTCCTCTATCTAATTTATTTCAGATAACAGTCACTGTACCAGTGTCTCTCTCCTATGGCCACAATTGTAACTTACTGCAGCTGACCAGACCACTGCTTCGGATGATCCACCAGCAGAGGGAGCCCATGCTTTTCCACAGACAGTGTGTAGAGCAATACAGTTCTTCATAAAATGCCTAGGCTTGCATGGTGAACATTCTGCTTAAATTGCCTCCCTCAATCTTCATATAGTCAGCTCTGGATTTAATTAAATCTATATCCAACTGACTCCATCATTCCAGAGGCTGCTGGAGGAATTCATATCCCCATGACTCCCGTCATCAATACTGGGTGATGAAGTCAGTCCACACCATCTCAATGAACAATTGATGGCCACTGAGGAGAACAGAACAGGGGGGTGTTATCGCTCCAATAGTCTGAATCTGGCCAGTTGTTCATCACCATGAATTTGTAATGTAATGTATTTGTTATTCCGTGTCAATCCAGAACATGCCAAGGTAATTAGGGATCTTAATTCCCTTCCTATAAAATGAAATGAATAACCTCACATCCGTCCCTCCATTTTAAATAGGTCACAGATAATTTCATTTGTTTATCATATTTTCACCCATTAAGAGTAATCAGATAAATACTGCCTTAGGGCCCATGACAGAGTCGTTCAGCCACTGATGAACCATCACATTAATTTAAGTTAATGGGAGAAGGGGAGCGGTGGGGCGATGGAACGTAGCGAGGACACAGACCACTGCATCGGTTGAGTGAAGATGAAGGGGGTGGGTCAGATTAGTTCCTCTCATGTCCATACAGACTAGGGCACAACCAGGGGGATGTCAAAATATACAGAGAGAAACAAGGGATATTAAACTATGCATTTTATACAATATCCACTTTCTTTACTTTACAACTAGCTATAACCTTCCACCCACAGTCCATTAAATAAATCAGTAATTAATGTCACTCATTACTATCAAACCAATTAAGGAGTATCAAACCAACTCAGGAAACACTCAGAGTAGATAACTGGTAAACCACTGCTATACAACCTTCCATCCCCAGGCCCAGAGCCAGGTATTGTTCTGACTTCCTAGGATTGACGTGGATCACGGGAAGCAGCACACACACACAACAATCAATAGCCAAGCCTCAGAGGAAGAACATGGGGGGTAGAGACCTCATAACCAGTCTACTCTACAGGCAGCACACCTCTCTCTCTCTCTCTCTCTCTCTCTCTCTCTCTCTCTCTCTCTCTCTCTCTCTCTCTCTCTCTCTCTCTCTCTCTTTCTCTCTCTCTCCTACTCCTTTCTTCCCCTGACTGTGAGAGGCACTAAAGAAGAGCCCATGGTGACAGTAGAATGAACTGAGGTACATCTCTGACACAGCCTTTACGGATCTGTTACTGCTCTGAGAGAGAGACATACTGTAGCTACTGTAGTCTCCTCTAGTCTGGAAATGCTCCTGGTGTGTTTGTCATTTCCCCCCAGGCTGTGTGTATGTGTGTGGCTACAGGCATGGTGTCTGTGGGGTTGCAGAGAGGGTTGAGGGGTGCCTGTGACATTGGGCCAAGTGGGACAGTGAGGCTACAGCAGTCATATCATAAATAACCCCCCTCCACCACATGCCTCCTGTTGACCTCTCCCCTATACTGTATAATCACCCCTGTCACACTGACACAGCCACCCCAAACAGGGATATCCCGGTGATGAGGCCTGTGTTGATGCCACTAATCAATCTGTTTTGTGATTAAAACTCCTCTTGATCCAAACCTCTGTAAATCTTCCTATATAATCAGGGTCGAAGTCTACCATCAAATCTATCAGAGCAGTATGTTTTTACTGTTATTGGAGCAGGTTTATCTTCATGATTCTAATCATTTTGAACCCCTAATTGTGGTTAAAAATATTAGACTGGAAATGGTGCTGTGTGTCTGTGCGAGACATTTTTAATGGGGAGACACCAGATAATTGCTGTGGCCTCTGACCTGTGCGCTGCGGTTACAGCTCATTATTATAATCAGGGAGTGTCAGTCAGGACGTGCACGGTTTACGGGCCAGGGTGAGAGGACACCATCGCATTCCACTCTGGAAAAGTCATACCCAGCAAACCCAGCAAACCACATTTAGTTCTTTAAAGGTTTCCCAGAATACAGCTATTCATTAGAATGAATGAATGGTTTGGGAATGTTACTCCTTTTTCACTATAGATATGCTTCCAAAATGAACATATTGTTTTTATGCCATACCCACAATCTGCATATAGTCTCATGACCATTTTTCCTCCAATCTTTGACCCTGCTGTCTCTGTCCCTACTTTTGTCTCTGCTGACACCGCTGCTCTTGCTTCTGGTCCATCTCCCTACACAGCCTCTCCAATCTCACTCTTGAATCCTAGTTAACAGGTGTGCTGTTATCCTCAGACCTTCTACATGGCTGACCAACACTGTGCCAAACATCCATCTGGTGACAATAATACAACACTGCTCAACATTTCAAAGCTCCTTGACATGGGGAGGAAATAGGACAAATTAATGGCTGTTCAAACCGGCATCCATTTGGAACTGAAGTCTATTGAAGTCAATTCAGCAGGAGTCCTTCTTTCTCTTCAGTGGAAGCAATGGGAGATCTCTATTTTATCTGCTGTGGTGTAGCTAAGTAGTAAGTAACCACCTCTATTCAGAACACTTGGTTTGGGCCCCGAGTGCCAGCGGAAGTCATCAGAAACCATAATCTCCTTCTTTGATCAACCTTCCGGCGCTTCCCCTGCTTGCCTGCCTGGGAGAGAGAGAAGAGAGACCCTCAGTGAGAGATGACTGTGTGTTAACGTCATTACAGAGCCGGAACAGAGCCGGAACGGGCTGATCTCAAGTCAGCAGTTGGCCATGAGAGGTAGACGAGATTGCCTGGGACACTGTGGAGCTGATCTGGGATCAGCATTCAGCTCTTTACTCGGGTAGATCTGTCAGAGCCTTGTAAAGGCTTTCATGGCACGCTAGAGGTATAGGTGAATGTCATGTGAGAGGTTTGTCCTTTTTGAGCCCTGTCCCTTCCCATAGGGGGACACTGCTCTTGTTAAACAATAGAGACAGGCCAGTGAGGGGAAAGCGTGGTTTTAACACTGTGTGGTAACCCAGGAACTTTTTTTTAAAGGTTCCCGTTAGACACAGTTCATTATTTATTAGAAGGTTTAAGAATAAAACACAAACCACAAAAAACCTTATACAGTCCAGTTTATTTAAAAAACTACTACACAGACCACAGTTAGACCACAAATCTAGAGCAGTAACCATCCCAACTTTCTTTCTAGGTTGGAGATAGGGAGATGTGTGTTCTAGGTGTACCACACACACACACACACACACACACACACACACACACACACACACACACACACACACACACACACACACACACACACACACACACACACACACACACACACACACACACACACACACACACACACACACACACACACACACACACACACACACACACACACACACACACACACACACACACACACACACACACACACACACACACACACACACACACACACACGCACACACACACACACACACACACACACACACACACACACACACACACACACACACACACACACACACACACACACACACACACACACACACACACACACACACACACACACACACACACACACACACACACACACACACACACACACACACACGGCACACACGCAAACACACACACAAATTAATGCAAAGCCCTTCTTATTTGA
This sequence comes from Oncorhynchus keta, assembly GCF_023373465.1. NCBI lineage: Eukaryota > Metazoa > Chordata > Actinopteri > Salmoniformes > Salmonidae > Oncorhynchus > Oncorhynchus keta. The sequence goes on along the minus strand of NC_068434.1, from coordinate 24,709,830 downwards.
GGCAGCATGTTGTTCTTCAGGAAGGTGAATTGGATTTCCTGTTGGGCCGTCTTGTCTTGAGGCTCTCTGTTGGCCTCTATGGAAAGTCAACTAAATAAGAGTTTAATTCTGTTAACAAAGTGCTCTGCCTCAGTGCACTGCGCCGGCCTGGCTGGCCATGCTCAATGGGGCCTGATTTATGTCCTGGCAGGCTATGGAGGTTCGGTGTGTTCTGTGTGCATTGAAGACATATCACTGCTGGGAGCTAAATAAAAAATCAATGAGAGGGAGGTTAGCTGGTTAGGGAGTGCGTCCGCTCGGCTGGAGTTTAACAATGTTTTAACTCTCCACTGACTGAGGCTGGGGGAGCCCAGATCGATTTACCTTTCCCCCCATCGCACCCTGTTCTCTTTTAATATATCAGTTTGGTGTGTGTGTGCGTGCGTGTGCGTGAGTGTGCGTGCGTGTGCGTGTGTGTGTGTGTGTGTGTATTGGGATATACTGTATTAGGAAGTTGGTTTAAATAATCGGTCAGTAACTGGAACGAATTGCAAAAATCGCTGAAGCTGGAGACTTATATTTCTCTGACTAACTTTAAACATCAGCTATCTGAGCAGCTAACCGATCGCTGCAGCTGTACATAGTCCATCTGTAAATAGCCCACCCAATCTATCTACCTCATCCTATATTGTTTTTATTTACTTTTCTGCTCTTTTGCACACCAGTATCTCTACTTTCACATAATCATCTGCTCATTTATCACTCCAGTGTTAATCTACTAAATTGTAATTACTTCGCTACTATGGCCTATTTATTGTCTACTTCCTCACCATTTGCACACACTGTATATAGACTTTCTTTTTTTCTATTGTGTTATTTACTGTACGCTTGTTTATCCCATGTGTAACTCTGTGTTGTTGTTTGCGTCTCACTGCTTTATCTTGTTCAGGTCGCAGTTCTAAATGAGAACTTGTTCTCAACTAGCCTACCTGGTTAAATAAAGGTGAAGTAAAAAATTCTAATAAAATACATATCAGAAGTAGTGATTATGACAGATTAACAACAGCCATTCATGCCTGAAACATCAAGGATAAGATGTAAGGTAATATGAGATCTCCCTTCAGTACACTGACAGCATGGATGGGCCTCTATTGTAGGACTGACTGCAGATCTGTACAAACTCTCTAAGCACAAGCACCATTTCAATCAAGTCACTCATCTTAACCATATCTGACTGTATTTTGCTTGGTTTCCATTCAATTTGCGATAGTTTTTCATGCGAATATTCTAGAATCCACATAAAGAAAATATGCGCATTTTCTCAGCAGTGGTGTTTCCACCAAATGGTGATCATGTAGTTCACCCAAAATGTACTTTTTCGATTAAGTTTCCATGTACCAATAAATATCAACATTTCAATATGTTTCCATCGCATTTTCAACTCTACTGATAGTTTTGTCACAAAAACTGTTGTATTATTTAGCTTTAATGTTCCTACTCCAGTCTTGACACATGCACTCTAGCCAACAGCTCACAGATACAGCAGGTAGGAGACCTACATTATGAGATTATTATGGATAAGAGCTTTCACCACCCTGTGAAGTTCATCAGAACTTATTTTTATTTTACTAGCCAAGTCAGTTGAGAGGAAATTCTTATTTACAATGACGGCCTAGGAACAGTGGGTTAACTGGTCTAGGAACAGTGGGTTAACTGGCCTAGGAACAGTGGGTTAACTGGTCTAGGAACAGTGCGTTAACTGGCCTAGGAACAGTGGGTTAACTGGTCTAGGAACAGTGGGTTAACTGGTCTAGGAACAGTGGGTTAACTGGTCTAGGAACAGTGGGTTAACTGGTCTAGGAACAGTGGGTTAACTGGCCTAGGAACAGTGCGTTAACTGGCCTAGGAACAGTGGGTTAACTGGTCTAGGAACAGTGGGTTAGCTGGTCTAGGAACAGTGGGTTAACTGGTCTAGGAACAGTGGGTTAACTGGCCTAGGAACAGTGGGTTAACTGGTCTAGGAACAGTGGGTTAACTGGTCTAGGGACAGTGGGTTAACTGGTCTAGGAACAGTGGGTTAACTGGTCTAGGAACAGTGGGTTAACTGGTCTAGGAACAGTGGGTTAACTGGTCTAGGAACAGTGGGTTAACTGGTCTAGGAACAGTATGTTAACTGACCTAGGAACAGTGGGTTAACTGGTCTAGGAACAGTATGTTAACTGGCCTAGGAACAGTGGGTTAACTGGTCTAGGAACAGTGGGTTAACTGGTCTAGGAACAGTATGTTAACTGGCCTAGGAACAGTGGGTTAACTGGTCTAGGAACAGTATGTTAACTGGCCTAGGAACAGTGGGTTAACTGGTCTAGGAGTGGGTTAACTGGTCTAGGAACAGTGGGTTAACTGGTCTAGGAACAGTGGGTTAACTGGTCTAGGAACAGTGGGTTAACTGGTCTAGGAACAGTGGGTTAACTGGCTAGGAACAGTGGGTTAACTGGTCTAGGAACAGTGGGAACAGGGTTAACTGGTCTAGGAACAGTGGGTTAACTGGCCTAGGAACAGTGGGTTAACTGGTCTAGGAACAGTGGGTTAGCTGGTCTAGGAACAGTGGGTTAACTGGTCTAGGAACAGTGGGTTAACTGGCCTAGGAACAGTGGGGGTTAACTGGTCTAGGAACAGTGGGTTAACTGGTCTAGGGACAGTGGGTTAACTAGGAACAGGTCTAGGAACAGTGGGTTAACTGGCCTAGGAACAGTGGGTTAACTGGTCTAGGAACAGTGGGTTAACTGGTCTAGGAACAGTGGGTTAACTGGTCTAGGAACAGTGGGTTAACTGGCCTAGGAACAGTGGGTTAACTGGTCTAGGAACAGTGGGTTAACTGGTCTAGGAACAGTGGGTTAACTGGTCTAGGAACAGTGGGTTAACTGGTCTAGGAACAGTGGGTTAACTGGTCAGGGGCAGAACGAGAGATTTTTTCCTTGTCAACTCAGGGGTTTGATCCAGCAACCTTTCAGTTACTGGCCCAACGCTCTAACCACTAGAATACCTGACGACCCTGTAGCCTAATAACCTACATAAACCACACACCATATCATCGCATGACTCCACGTTTACTTCGTTATGATGGTTATTATATCAATATTTGTGCATAAAGGCCACCATTTCTTGTATAATACGTTTTACCGAGACAAAAATATCCAACCATGTCAAACAAACAAATTATCTGTCTGTATTTATAAAATTGTATTAAAACTTCCTGTTTCCATCACAGCTGTCATGAATTTCTTCATATGGTATGACTTTACTCACGTAAAAACTGTGGATTGGAACGTGGTTAGAGTAAGACAATAAATTGAACCCTTGCATAAATAGAGAAAAAAAGATTTCAAATACTGCGTTTCACTCCTTTTCAAAACAGTCTGCTACTCTGTATCAGTGTGTCTATTTACTAAGACACTTGATTATGTGAGTACTAATTTAGTCATGAAGCCCAGTCTTTACCAAGGAGCCTGCGAGACAAAGACAATAGTGAGACAAAGACATCCTGGATAATCTGTTGGAAATAGACACAAAGAAGGCTGCCATACATTTAGAAAGGTATAAATGAGTCTACACCACACACATCTACAAACTAGTATTTCCATTTCCACACAATCATATTTTTCTCCTTTTACCATGGTTATTCTGACAGGGCAAACTTCCTTCAGTCTGAACAGAGGACCTGTCACACCTGCAATCACTAGTAGACCCTGAGTGAGCTGAGCCTGAGCTGAGCCCTGAGCTGAGCCCTGAGCTGAGCCTGGGCTCTACCGTACATCACCTCACAGCAGCCACCTCACCCACCTCTCTTCTTCCTGCACTGTTAGCACACATAAAGCAGTGGATGGAACTAGAAGGACACTGGAACAGGTGGGAAGGGACTCGCAGTGGATTTGCATACTCCTGTGATCCTAATATATACAGGTTTCCAACCTTCGGGGTCGGAGTTCAGTGTGGTTGCTAGAGGAATGTGGTGGCTCTAGCCATCACTAGCTCGTTAGAGAGTTGCGGAGTAAGACAACTGTTTTCATCACACTGTGACCAGGTATTTAAACCACACTGAAGAGTAATGAGATCTCTGCATACAGGGGCACGTAGGCAGGCACACACATAAGCACGCAAATACACACGCACACACACAGACTCACACACGCCCCCACGTAGCAGACACACGGCATGGCACACAAAACAACACAACATCATACACACAGATAAACAAAGACAACACTCTCGTTCTATTTTTGACAGGCTAAAAATGTTGTTGCCTGTTTTGAGAAATCATCCCCATCTGCCCTAAAGCTCAAAACTGAATCCCAGGAATAAAGAGTGTATACTGTGAGCCACTCTATGGCTTCAACAGCATCAATTAGCTGCTTTTGTGCAGCTGAGCATTTCCTCTGGTGGGCTGAGGTAAATAAAGAGATGGAAATGAGGCCTAGCAGTCTAATCTGGCCAGGGTGCAGGTCTGAGAGTAATCCCTCCAGAGCTGCTCTGGCCTGGGGCATGCAGAGGGGTAATCCAGCCCCTCAGGACCGCATCCACCAGCCCGCTCACACACACACACACACACACACACACACACACACACACACACACACACACACACACACACACACACACACACACACACACACACACACACACACACACACACACACACACACACACACACACACACACACACACACACACACACACAGTCTTCACACACACAAACACTCACACAAACACTCACACAAACACACACAAACACTCACACAAACACACATATAAACACACACACACAGGCATTAGTCCATGAACACGCTTGGGTTGATAACAATACATACAGTTAGTTGAGGTGTACAGTTGGCATTGACTTAGCATTGACTAATGTGATGATCTTAGCATTTCATACGTTGTCTGTTGCATGCACACAACACTATTCTGACCCATTTCCTCCCCTCCATGCGTCACTCATTAACCCGCCATAATAACATACTAGTCTTTTAACAATATTAAGTTTAATTTACTATGCCCATTCTCAGGCTTTGAAGACAGTCAGACACACACAGAGGGCAGGCAGGAGACCAATGGGAGGAAGAAGATGGTGAGTATAGAGGGATAAAGGGGCAAGTTTACCTTAATGCATGACCAGGCGAGAGGGCAGACAATCCAAGGCAATCTGTAAACAAAATATGTCCATATGATCCTCTCAGGAATGAGATGCAGTCTGCCTTTTAAAATCCCGGAGAGAGTGCAGAGAGAGCATAACAACAGTTTGATAAGACTCAAAAACAGTCAATCCCCACCTCTTATTGACTTCTGCGCAACAGCCAAAATACTGCTTAACTTCAAAAGAATAATTCATTCCTGTGTTAAATGTAACGGGATCCACTCCACCATTTCAAAGGCCAATTAGCTCCGGCTGCCTAATGAGGCTTGACAGCATATGAACACGCCACATAATTAACACTAACGCCATTAATGAACTACTGACACCCAGGTTTAGGTACAGTTCAAATACAAACCCATACTGTAACCCTGATTATAACCCATACTGTGTCCCATACTGTAACCCTGATTATAACCCATACTGTGTCCCATACTGTAACCCTGATTATAACCCATACTGTGTCCCATACTGTAACCCTGATTATAACCCATACTGTGTCCCATACTGTAACCCTGATTATAACCCATACTGTGTCCCATAATGTAACCCTGATTATAACCCATACTGTGTCCCATACTGTAACCCTGATTATAACCCATACTGTGTCCCATACTGTAACCCTGATTATAACCCATACTGTGTCCCGTAATGTAACCCTGATTATAACCCATACCGTGTCCCATACTGTAACCCTGATTATAACCCATACTGTGTCCCATACTGTAACCCTGATTATAACCCATACTGTGTCCCATACTGTAACCCTGATTATAACCCATATTGTGTCCCATAATGTAACCCTGATTATAACCCATACTCTGTCCCATAATGTAACCCTGATTATAACCCATACTGTGTCCCTTAATGTAACCCTGATTATAACCCATACTGTGTCCCATACTGTAACCCTGATTATAACCCATACTGTGTCCCATACTGTAACCCTGATTATAACCCATACTGTGTCCCATACTGTAACCCTGATTATAACCCCTACTGTGTCCCATACTGTAACCCTGATTATAACCCATACTGTGTCCCATAATGTAACCCTGACTACAACCCTGACTATAACCCATAATGTGTCCCATTCTGTAACCCTGACTATAACCCATACTGTGTCCCATACTGTAACCCTGACTATAACCCTGACTATAACCCATACTGTAACCCTGACTATAACCCTGACTATAACCCATACTGTAACAGTGACTATAACCCTGACTATAATCCTGACTGTAATCCTGACTGTAACCCTGACTGTAATCCTGACTAGATCCCTGACTCCAACCCTGACTGTATTCCTGACTGTAATCCTAACTATAACCCTGACTAGAACCCTGAATATAACCCTGACTATAATCCTGACTAGATCCCTGACTATTACCCTGACTGTATTCCTGGCTGTAATCCTGACTGTAACCCCAACTGTAATCCTGACTATAACCCTGACTGTAATCCTGACTGTAACCCTAACTGTTATCTTGACTGTAACCCTGACTGTAATCCTGACTGTAACTCTGGCTGTAATCCTGACTGTAATCCTGACTGTTTCTCTGACTGTAATCCTGACTGTAACTCTGACTGTAATCCTGACTGTTTCTCTGACTGTAATACTTACTGTATCCCTGACTGTAATTCTGAATATAACCCTGACTATTACTCTGACTATAATCCTGACTGTAATCCTGACTGTTTCTCTGACTGTAATCCTGACTGTAACTCTGACTGTAATCCTGACTGTTTCTCTGACTGTAATCCTGACTGTAATCCTGACTGTAATCCTGACTGTAACTCTGACTGTAATCCTGACTGTAATCCTGGCTGTAACCCTGACTGTTTCTCTGACTGTTATCTTGACTGTAATCCTGACTGTAATCCTGACTGTTTCTCTGACTGTAATCCTGACTGTAACTCTGACTGTAATCCTGACTGTAATCCTGGCTGTAACCCTGACTGTAATCCTGACTGTAATCCTGACTGTAACTCTGAAAGTAACCTACTGCATGTATAGTATGTGGTAGCAGTGTACATGAAGTGGAGACATGAGGTCCTCTGTCTATTACATTGAACAATGCACAAGCTAAACTGCAGTGTATCCAGGGCATGGTCCGGATCACATTGACTATTCTCTGACAGGCTGTGGGTGAGTGAGTGTGTGTACAGATTTGTCAGCCTACTAAGTGGTGTGTGTGTGTGTGTGTGTGTGTGTGTGTGTGTGTGTGTGTGTGTGTGTGTGTGTGTGTGTGTGTGTGTGTGTGTGTGTGTGTGTGTGTGTGTGTGTGTGTGTGTGTGTGTGTGTGTGTGTGTGGTGTGTAGTCTGCGGTCCGTGGAGAGGTGGTGTGTCTGTGTTGACATGTGTCCGACAGCATGGCCTGCTCCTGGGCCTGTCTCTCACACTCCACTGACCAGGCTCCCTGAGTCCATACATAATGGAGCAGGCCACAGACACACACCACCCTGCATAATAATCTGCACTGCACTGGCTTCCATGGCCTTAGACACACACACACACACACACACACACACACACACACACACACACACACACACACACACACACACACACACACACACACACACACACACACACACACACACACACACACACACACACACACACACACACACACACACACACACACAGGTATGCACACACACACATACATGCGTAGAGAGACACACACACCCTACCCTTCATGATAATCCCTACAGTGTTGTTCAGTACTAGTGGAGCAGCAAAGTCATTGATGCCATTCACTACAGTATAGGAGATGTGAGCTATAACATATATTTGACAAATACCAACCTCTCTCCTGCACTAGCGTTGGCCTCAACACACTCTTAGAGCAGCACACTGGCCTTACTTTGGCAATCCTGACCTTTACAAAAAGTCTCCCAGATAACATTGTTGCAGTACTATGCCTCCAATGATGAAAAATAGCTATGTTCTATATCTATATATAGAACAATTATCCACGCAATGAAAAGCACACAACTAACAAAAACCAGAGCAGAAACTCTACCATCACTTACAGTGTAGTACACAGACTGTGGTCATTACTTCTATATGTAGGCCTTGCTGGTTGTGTTGTGGCCTTCATTAAGCCTCTCCTTTAGGCTGTGGGTCCTCTCTGCTGCCCTTTACTGTGTAGCACCATGGTGCTCAGGGAGGGAGGATACAGGATAATGCACCCCTAACAAAGAGCTTCATTTGGGGGCGTTGAGATGAGCTGTCAGAGTTGATGCAGTGGTGAGGAAGGGGCTTCCTTATGAATGGTACTTCATGGCCATTCTGGATTTCTATGAATAAGCACTGGACTATGGTTTGATTCTCTTAGCCTTCCTTACCATGTCCATACTAGCAATCCACACAAAGGAATGAATTGGGCATGCATTGTAATTATTATACTAGTTTGTTGGATGTTGGAACAGTAGATGCTGGTTTACCGTTTTCCCTTCACCTGCATGTTCAAGCACAGTCCACACTTCCTGGTGGAGTACTGGACATCTACGGTACTAAACACTGGCACAATGATCCTGGCATCACAACACACTGGCATGGCCTCACCATAATGACCGTAGAGGACCAATCCTCCGTTCAGTCCCAGTGAAGGTCACAACCTATGGCAGCTGTACAGTATCTGTATATTCCCCTGATCACTGTGTCCTTGGATTCAGACTCGTATAGCTCCAAATAGGCTGTGAAAATAGGCTGTGAAAATAAGCTGTGAAAATGCATGGTTAACTAAATCAAATATATAATCTGAATAATAAAAAAAAAATAAAAAAAAAAGGTCAATTGAAAAGCAAAAAGTAGAAAAGCAGGGCACACTTTGCCACGAACATCAATAGTGTAGTTCTGTTTTCCCTCCTCCACTCCGTCCACGGCAAGGAGAGGAGGGAGCAGATCAGAAAACCATGCCAGAGAGGGCTCAGCCTGCTGGGGGCAACGCTTCTGGCAAACCCCCATACCACTCCTCTAACCTGAGGAGCACCACAGCTCCTCCACACTCCAGACATGGAGTGTGGAGCTTGCATACAAACACCCTTTGGTCTGAGGAACTAATATACTGTATTTGTCCAATGGATAGTAATACTCCAAATACAACAATGAAACATGAGTGAAAGCTTAGTTTCTATTATATTACATTTTCAAAGTTTACAAATTAGAATTGTTAAGTGACAAATATCTGTGTCTTATTATCCATGACCCAAGGAGAGTAAGCGAATGTGAATATGAACAGAAAAATGAGGGGGATTGAAAATGCATGGTAGCGCAAGAGTGAGAGAGCGGCAAAGAAACAAAGAGAGAGCGAAGAGAGACAGAGAGAGAGAGAGAGAGAGCGAGAGAGAGAGGCAGATAAACTGAAACAGAAACATGGAGAGAGAGAGAGGCAGAGACACTGAGAAACAGAAAGAGGGAGAGAGAGAGGCAGAGACACTGAGAAACAGAAACAGGGAGAGAGAGAGGCAGAGAAACTGAGAAACAGAAAGAGGGAGAGAGAGAGGCAGAGACACTGAGAAACAGAAAGAGGGAGAGAGAGAGGCAGAGAAACTGAGAAACAGAAAGAGGGAGAGAGAGAGGCAGAGAAATTGAGAGACAAACAGGGAGAGAGAGAGGCAGAGAAACTGAGAAACAGAAAGAGGGAGAGAGAGAGGCAGAGAAACTGAGAAACAGAAAGAGGGAGAGAGAGAGGCAGAGAAACTGAGAGATAGAAAGAGGGAGAGAGGGAGGCAGAGAAACTGAGAAACAGAAAGAGGGAGAGAGAGAGGCAGAGAAACTGAGAGATAGAAAGAGGGAGAGAGGGAGGCAGAGAAACTGAGACAGAAAGAGGGAGAGAGAGAGGCAGAGAAACTGAGAGACAGAAAGAGGGAGAGAGAGAGGCAGAGAAACTGAGAGACAGAAAGAGGGGGAGAGAGAGGCAGAGAAACTGAGAAACAGAAAGAGGGAGCGAGAGAGGCAGAGAAATGGAGAAACAGAAAGAGGGAGAGAGAGAGGCAGAGAAACTGAGACAGAAAGAGGGAGAGAGAGAGGCAGAGAAACTGAAAGACAGAAAGAGGAAGAGAGAGAGGCAGAGAAACTGAAAGACAGAAAGAGGGAGAGAGAGAGGCAGAGAAACTGAGAAACAGAAAGAGGGAGAGAGAGAGGCAGATAAACAAAAATAGGGAGAGAGAGAGGCAGAGAAAATGAGAAACAGAAAGAGGGGGAGAGAGAGGCAGAGAAACTGAGAGACAGAAAGAGGGAGAGAGAGAGGCAGAGAAACTGAGAGACAGAAAGAGGGAGAGGGAGAGGAAGAGAAACTGAGAGACAGAAAGAAGGAGAGAGAGAGGCAGAGAAACTGAGAGACAGAAACAGGGAGAGAGAGAGATTTGCTGGGCCCTCAGGTTGTCACTGTAATGCTCTTGATCCCTCCTCCTGCCTCTGCTCCTCTTTAATAACTTGTCAGATCGATGCCTCTACATCTGCTGCTCGTCTCTGCTGCGCTGACGGCTCCCCAGGCAGCTGGGCTTTTACTGCTGCACAAATGAAGTAGGTGACATTTCTGCCACTTTTACAGGTCGCAGCGGAGACAACGAGAGAGAGAGGCACAGGAGAAGCATTTGCCTCTTAGGTTACATGTGTTTGTAAAGGGAACAACAGGGATTGTTAAAAAAGACGATGGGAGGTTTGGGTGTTGGAAGTTAGTTGAATGTGGACCATATGTGTGTAAGCTGTTGAGTCTAGGTGCTGTAGTTGTAGTCAGGTGGATGTGTTGGGAGAGGGGTGTTGAGTTGAGAGTACAGTAGAAGTGAGGGTTGGTGGAGGGGGCTGAAAGCCCTCCATGTATATCTGTTTTGCTGAGACTATCAGAGGCCATTGTTCTGCCTCCCACTGCACCTCTGAAATGGAGCAAGCAGTATGATCCATGAACCTGCATAAAAATCAATGCAAGCAGCCCAAACATGAAATCGATGTGCCTGGCTAGGCAGGCAGGTGTTGGCTCAATATCAGTGAGAAGAGGAGGTCTACAGAAGTCTACTGGAGTCCTCCTGAGCCTTGAAGCAGCGGGGGGGGGGGTCTGTCCCATGCTGGCACCTCTCTGCCCTCCCCACGCTGGTGTGCAGAGCCAGGCCTGTCATTTGTGAGCCAAGCAGGCCATCTGAGCAGTGACCTCTCCATCAGGCAGCTGCATTCTACTGTCATTGACATGCACAGCAGTGTGTGTGCCGAGCTGGGAAACAGCCTTTAACAACAGTATTACACTAAATAAATAAATAAATATATGCCATTTAGCTGACGCTTTTATCCAAGCGACTTACAGTCATGTGTGCATACATTCTACGAGGGGTGGTGAGTTGAGAGTACCCACTACCCTGGCGTTATAAGCGCCATGCTCTACCAACTGAGCTATCAGAAGGACCATTTTCTTTTTTGATTTTATATTTATTACACTACTCATAAATACACACACCCACACACACACTTCGATACACTCCTCACACTTACACGTTGTTGTACACACTCAAATACAGAAATAGGGGCAGGCATATACAAAACATGTTTTATTTAATTTAATTATGAACCCCGTTAGTTATTGTGAAAGCAGCAGCTACTCTTCCTGGGGTCCACACAGAACATGAAACATGACATAATATAGAACATTAGTAGACAAGAAGAGCTCAAGGACAGAACTATAAACATTTAAAAACAGCACACAGCCTACATATCAGTACATACACACACATTATCTAGGGGAGAGGCATTGTGCCGTGAGGTGTTGCTTTATCTGTTTTTTGAAACCAGGTTTGCTGTTTATTTGAGCAATATGAGATGGAAGGGAGTTCCATGCAATAATGGCTCTATATAATACTGTACGCTTTCTTGAATTTCTTCTGGATTTGGGGACTGTGAAAAGACCCCTGGTGGCTTGTCGCTCTGTTCTGGGCCTAGGTCTTCTATTCTGGGCCTAGGTCTTCTGTTCTGGGCCTAGGTCTTCTGTTCTGGGCCTAGGTCTTCTGTTCTGGGCCTAGGTCTTCTGTTCTGGGCCTAGGTCTTCTGTTCTGGGCCTAGGTCTTCTGTTCTGGGCCTAGGTCTTCTATTCTGGGCCTAGGTCTTCTGTTCTGGGCCTAGGTCTTCTGTTCTGGGCCTAGGTCTTCTGTTCTGGGCCTAGGTCTTCTGTTCTGGGCCTAGGTCTTCTATTCTGGGCCTAGGTCTTCTATTCTGGGCCTAGGTCTTCTGTTCTGGGCCAGGTCTTCTGTTCTGGGCCTAGGTCTTCTATTCTGGGCCTAGGTCTTCTGTTCTGGGCCTAGGTCTTCTGTTCTGGGCCTAGGTCTTCTGTTCTGGGCCTAGGTCTTCTATTCTGGGCCTAGGTCTTCTGTTCTGGGCCTAGGTCTTCTGTTCTGGGCCTAGGTCTTCTGTTCTGGGCCTAGGTCTTCTATTCTGGGCCTAGGTCTTCTGTTCTGGGCCTAGGTCTTCTGTTCTGGGCCTAGGTCTTCTGTTCTGGGCCTAGGTCTTCTATTCTGGGCCTAGGTCTTCTATTCTGGGCCTAGGTCTTCTGTTCTGGGCCTAGGTCTTCTGTTCTGGGCCTAGGTCTTCTGTTCTGGGCCTAGGTCTTCTATTCTGGGCCTAGGTCTTCTGTTCTGGGCCTAGGTCTTCTTTTCTGGGCCTAGGTATTCTGTTCTGGGCTTAGGTCTTCTGTTCTGGGCCTAGGTCTTCTGTTCTGGGCCTAGGTCTTCTGTTCTGGGCCTAGGTCTTTCCTTGCATCACTCAACCACACAACTGGACAATGATCAAGATAAAACTAAACTTTCTGCATCCTAGATACTTGTCTCCTAGTCTAGTCAGTTAACGGTTGAAATGTGTGATTTCTGATCCTGAGGTGTGTGTGTGCGTGTGTGTGTCTGTCAGGACTGATGTGGCGTGTTCCTGCCTGCCTGGCCAGTGCAGTGCTGTGTTCAGCAGTAGCTATGCTCTAGCAGTCGATAGTGTATCCCAGCTGTGGCAGTTGAGACAGCAGCTCAGTGAGTGAGCCGTCATTGATTCCCTATAAGTCAGCCTGGTGGAAAGGTCTCTGGAGCTCGGTGACTTTTCACAGAGAACAACCCCCACAGGTCAGGGACCCCTACCCTGCCACAAGGACGCCCCACAAGAACGCCAGCACGCCCCACACCATCACACCTAAGACCCCTGTCCTCATTAGAGCAGCATGGGACTAGACACAGCTGCTATCGATACTCAGACATAACAGTGGTTTCTGTTTTCGATACAATCAAAACAAGCCTTAGTCCACAGCTCAAATCAAATGGCAAAACAGGCTAGTCTTCAGTTGTCATCAGGTGTATTCAAAAAAGCAGATTAGATTATGACCCCACAACCTAAACCATGTACATTGTCAGGCATATGTGTTAAGGCAGTGTGCAAATGGGTGCCAATTTACACATCTCCAATGAACATTCATACTGATCTCTCACAAGCCTTAACGATGTGCATGAATACATAGAACTACACATTTGTTTCAACATAATTATTTGAAGATTATTCCCATGTATTATGCTTGGTTCTGATTCTCTGTCTTTGTCTCACTTGTTACTGTAGTAACCAGATATTGTTGTGCACAGCGGGACAACAATGAAATCTGTCTTTATATGCCTTATGGGATGACTTATAAACCTGATCAAATATCAATGTTGGAAATGTCCTCCATATCAAGGCAATAAAGAACACAGTTGGGACTAGTGTGAAGGCATTCATCAAACAGTCTTTCCAGTACATGGACCCTTGGCCAGTAAACACCACCATGGAAAAGGTTTCCAGTGTGATGGGGTGAAATTATTCTAGTAGAGACATCATATACATGTACAATAGAATATGTTATTATCTTAATTGGCATTATTTTGAGCTTTTAAAATCTATGCTCAAAATCAAAAATCTGCGCTACATTACTAAAAACATAAGCACATAAATGTATCCAGTTTTGGTTTGGTTCTTTTCAAATCAACCCAGCGGCTTTGGCACCATTGCTGAACAGAGCAGGGAGAGAGAGGCTCATGTGAGCTCTTGCCAGGTTATGTATATCATCCACCTGTCAGCGAGACAGGTAGGAGGGACAGACGAAGTGGGGGTTATGGCCCCAGACAGATGTATAGCCCACTTGATTGATGCTGCCCTTTGTGCACATCGCCATGTTGCTGCTGTCTCTGACATGAGTCCGTTCCACTGTATTGTGTGATCACATTAAAAGGGCACTGTGGGCTCTGATCATCATTTTGCCTGGCTCCCCCTGGTCTTTCTCGCACCATCATCAACAGGAGTGAATCAAACCTGACACCAAGCACACACACATGCACGTTGTACATCGTGATGATAGAGAGGGGAGATAAACTGTGGTATGGGAGAGAGATGGCTCAGCTGCAGTAGATCTACTGTGAGTGACTGAGGTGAAGCACTAGTTAAAGACGGAGGGAGTGCGATGTAGTGTGGTGTAGTATATCTGAACTGTCTGCTAGATGCCTGTCCACACCAATTCCCAGCAGAGCCATCTATCTCTAGCTAGGTAGGTAGAACACTTGAGGTAATTAGTGCTCAGAGTCTATTGAAAGAGAAAGAGGTTCCCACAAAAAGTGACACAGTCCTCCTCAGAGTAAGTGGCCACTGACGACAGTACTTCAGCCCCAGAGAGAGAGGCTGAGAGAGGGAGGCTGAGAGAGGGAGGATGGTGTGGCTCTGGTTAAGGACAATACCTCCTCTTCTCTGTCACACATTCAGCAGAGGTCGTGAGATCAACTGCAATGTAGCGACGGAGGAGGAACCAACATTAAATATACCAAAAAATATTTGCGCAAGTAGATACAGTATGAATTAATGCATGAACGTCTAATATTATACAAGTAAACCATCCACTGTCAATCTCTATACATGTCGTTACCCTCGCAAACCCTTCCAAACATGTAGGTGCCTCCCTCATTGCAGTCCTCCATAGTGAGTGTATGGGGCAGAGGGGCTGATATGATGATGGGTCCTGTTATTGACACCGTTTGTGATTGCACTAATTCCTAGTGCCTGAGTGTCAGAGAACACGGCCGTGGGGTGTGTTTAACGCTCCTGTCCTCCTGCCATGTTGGACCTAATGTTGGATGACACTCAGACACCCTGGCTGATGTGTTTTGGCACTGTGAAGTTCCCAGCTGTGCATTTACATATGCAATGACCCAGATTAGCATCCCCAACCTCACACTCCATCAACACTGATTAGAGCAGGCTTGTTAAATGCACTGCATGCTCGGCCCAGCCCACCTATGTGACCAGCCCTTTCTCTCTCGCTCTTTATCACAGAGTTACACACACACCTCTTAATGTCACCCTGACCTCTGCAGTGTAGATAACCCATCATTGACCGGCTGTTGACCGCACACACTGAAAAAGCTTGTACAACATTGTCACTTCGTTTAGATGGTCTGTTTGACACTATAATACAATAGACGACTATAAATCCAAGCCTTTTGTTTTCAAACAAGGTACCAAATTTGTCTCCGGTTTAGAGTTGTCTATTCAGACAATAGTAACCTTGTAAATTTGCCTAGTGAACAGTGGGCACACAGATCCTAAAGAGAGAGGTGGATTAGGCTATGAGCAGGCAGGGACAAGAGAGAGTGAGATTACTGCTTGTCACCAGCAGCATATGCTCCCTTTCACTGACTAATTGCACTTTATTATGATGTAATTACAAAGTCTGTGCGCAGTCAGTGTGTGTGTGATGACAAAAATAAGCCCAGTCTCTCCAGCAGGAGCCACCCCTGCACTCCACACAGTAATTGCCCTCTCAGTGTTGATGAATGAGGACATGATTAACCCTAACCTGCATTAGCAGTGAATGCATTACGAGGAGTAAATGACTTAACATGTTAAACTGGGTGAGTGTCTGAAGAGGTTCCAGCTCAAGGCCTTTTTCTACCACTGATCCTCTATTACACCTTTCAGCTCTGTGAAGCAGAGTCATCTCAAATGGTGCAATGTTAAGAGTTTAGGTACTATGGGGCTCTGACTATAGCTAACCAATCCAACTGAAGAACAGTTAAGAATGAGTTTATAGCCTCCTGAGTGGCGCAGCGGTCTAAGGCACAGCAGTGTTGTGGCGTCACTACAGCCTGGGAGTCCCAATAGGCGGCACACAATTGGCCCAGAGTTGTTTGGGTTAGGGAAGGGTTTGGCCGGGGGAGGCTTTAATTGGCTCATCGTGCTCTAGCGACTCTTTGTGGTGGGCTGGGCGCCTGCAGGCTGATTTTGGTCATCAGCTGAACAGTGTTTCCTTCGACATATTGGTGCAGCTGGCTTCCGGGTTAAGCGAGCAGGTGTTAAGAAGTGCGATTTGGCTAGTCCTGTTTCGGGGGACGCATGTGTCACGAATCCCGTTTCCTGAGTCTGTTTTTTGCCTGTGTTCTGTCCTGGAGTGTTTTTTCCGGCGTCCTGGAACGCACCCTGTCTGGTTGCCGGGCAATGTAGCCAGTTGGGAGTTCTGATTACCCGCACCTGTATCCCATCAGCTATCTGCACACCTGGTCCTGATCATCATCTCTCCTCTTCATAAGCCTGGACCTGACATCCATTCCCTGCCGGATCGTTAGCCATGAACAGTATGTTGTGCCATACTATCAGCCTCAAGTTGGATAGAATTTGTATTTTTTTTTTTTTACGTATTGCTTGCCTTAAACTTACCTCCGTTTGTTCTGTCTTCAGTTACTCACCCGGATCATTTACCCCATTCCCGCCTGGTCGTCGGAGGATTCCGCTACCCCATTGGATCCACCTATTTACTCCCATCAACTCACCACCGCTGCCCGCTACGCCACCTGGATATATCTACCCATTCACATTTACTTGTAAATAAATACTCACCTTCTTCCTACTCTCCTTGTCCTGGTCTGCTTCTGGGTTCGATTTTGAAAGAACGTGACCGCATGCCTCGACCTTCGCCACTCCCGAGCCCGTTGGGGAGTTTCAGCACAGAGATAAGATCGTAATCACGCATTTGGGGAGAAAAATAATAATAAACAAGATAAAGAGTTTATAGTTAGCTTTTATAGTTAGCTAGTACAGCTACAACAAGAGTCCCATTTCACACACTGCCACTGAAAAAGACATTCAGGTAATTGTCGAATTCACCTTTTTCACCTTCCATCCTTTTCTATTCACTGCCCAGGAAAAGAGGCCAGTTTTGAACCCGTAAGCAAAATGTAGAATATGTGAACAAAGCTTCACTTGCATGGCAGTAAATATGATGACATTGCAAGCTTGTCTTTTGCAGACAAAGTTATGATCCTCTTTTTTTGATGAAGCAGTGAAAACAGGCCACTGTGAGAGCATTTCCAGCTGTGTGGCTTGGGATACAGTACACTCTACTGTCTTAGCCCTCCGCTCTCCACTGACACACAACACACCATGCACCTCGCCCTCCAGACCAGAGAGAAACACAACACAATAGGAACAGGAGAGGGGATGCATGTGGAAGAAAGAGTTGACAGTCTAAATGTTGGGATTGAGGTTTGACAATCCTAATAGTGTGTGCAGGAACAGAGGGTTGACAGTCCTAATAGTGTGTGCAGGAACAGAGGGTTGACAGTCCTAATAGTGTGTGCAGGAACAGAGGGTTGACAGTCCTAATAGTGTGTGCAGGAACAGAGGGTTGACAGTCCTAATAGTGTGTGCAGGAACAGAGGGTTGACAGTCTTAATAGTGTGTGCAGGAACAGAGGGTTGACAGCTAAAAGGGTGCATGAACAGAGGGTTGACAGTCTTAATAGTGTGTGCAGGAACAGAGGGTTGACAGTCTTAATAGTGTGTGCAGGAACAGAGGGTTGACAGTCTTAATAGTGTGTGCAGGAACAGAGGGTTGACAGTCTTAATAGTGTGTGCAGGAACAGAGGGTTGACTGTCTTAATAGTGTGTGCAGGAACAGAGGGTTGACAGTCCTAATAGTGTGTGCAGGAACAGAGGGTTGACAGTCTTAATAGTGTGTGCAGGAACAGAGGGTTGACACAGTGTGCAGGAACAGAGGGTTGACAGTCTTAATAGTGTGTGCAGGAACAGAGGGTTGACAGTCCTAATAGTGTGTGCAGGAACAGAGGGTTGACAGTCTTAATAGTGTGTGCAGGAACAGAGGGTTGACAGTCCTAATAGTAGTGTGTGCAGAACAGAACAGAGGTGTGCAGGAACAGAGGGTTGACAGTCTTAATAGTGTGTGCAGGAACAGAGGGTTGACAGAGGGTCAGTCTTAATAGTGTGTGCAGGAACAGAGAGGGTTGAACAGAGGGTTGACAGTCTTAATAGTGTGTGCAGGAACAGAGGGTTGACAGTCTTAATAGTGTGTGCAGGAACAGAGGGTTGACAGTCTTAATAGTGTGTGCAGGAACAGAGGGTTGACAGTCTTAATAGTGTGTGCAGGAACAGAGGGTTGACAGTCTTAATAGTGTGTGCAGGAACAGAGGGTTAGTCTTAATAGTGTGTGCAGGAACAGAGGGTTGACAGTCTTAATAGTGTGCAGGAACAGAGGGTGCAGGAACAGAGGGTTGACAGTCTTAATAGTGTGTGCAGGAACAGAGGGTTGACAGTCTTAATAGTGTGTGCAGGAACAGAGGGTTGACAGTCTTAATAGTGTGTGCAGGAACAGATAGTCTTAATAGTGTGTGCAGGAACAGAGGGTTGACAGTCTTAATAGTGTGTGCAGGAACAGAGGGTTGACAGTCTTAATAGTGTGTGCAGGAACAGTCTTAATAGTGTGTGCAGGAACAGGGTTGACAGTCTTAATAGTGTGTGCAGGAACAGAGGGTTGACAGTCTTAATAGTGTGTGCAGGAACAGAGGGTTGACAGTCTTAATAGTGTGTGCAGGAACAGAGGGTTGACAGTCTTAATAGTGTGCAGGAACAGAGGGTTGCAGGAACAGAGGGTTGACAGTCTTAATAGTGTGTGCAGGAACAGAGGGTTGACAGTCTTAATAGTGTGTGCAGGAACAGGGTTGAGGTGTGTGCAGGAACAGAGGGTTGACAGTCTTAATGCAGGAACAGAGGGTTGACAGTCCTAATAGTGTGTGCAGGAACAGAGGGTTGGGTGTGCAGGAACAGAGTTGACAGTTAATAGTGTGTGCAGGAACAGAGGGTTGACAGTCCTAATAGTGTGTGCAGGAACAGAGGGTTGACAGAAGTAGTGTGCAGGAACAGAGGGTTGACAGTCTTAATAGTGTGTGCAGGAACAGAGGGTTGACAGTCTTAATAGTGTGTGCAGGAACAGAGGGTTGACAGTCTTAATAGTGTGTGCAGGAACAGAGGGTTGACAGTCTTAATAGTGTGTGCAGGAACAGAGGGTTGACAGTCTTAATAGTGTGTGCAGGAACAGAGGGTTGACAGTCTTAATAGTGTGTGCAGGAACAGAGGGTTCTTAATAGTGTGTGCAGGAACAGAGGGTTGACAGTCTTAATAGTGTGTGCAGGAACAGAGGTGTGCAGGAACAGAGGGTTGACAGTCTTAATAGTGTGTGCAGGAACAGAGGGTTGACAGTCTTAATAGTGTGTGCAGGAACAGAGGGTTGACAGTCTTAATAGTGTGTGCAGGAACAGAGAGCAGGAACAGAGGGTTGACAGTTCTTTCCTAGGTTGCAGGAACAGAGGGTTGACTGTCTTAATAGTGTGCAGGAGGAACAGAGGGTTGACAGGGTTGCAGGAACAGAGGGTTGACAGTCTTAATAGTGTGTGCAGGAACAGAGGGTTGACAGTCTTAATAGTGTGTGCAGGAACAGAGGGTTGACAGTCTTAATAGTGTGCAGGAACAGAGGGTTGCAGGAACAGGAACAGAGGGTTGACAGTCTTAATAGTGTGTGCAGGAACAGAGGGTTGACAGTCCTAGTGTGTGCAGGAACAGAGGGTCTTAATAGTGTGTGCAGGAACAGGGGAACAGGAACTAGTGTGTGCAGGAACAGAGGGTTGACAGTCTTAATAGTGTGTGCAGGAACAGAGGGTGCAGGAACAGTGTGTGCAGGAACAGAGGGTTGACAGTCTTAATAGTGTGTGCAGGAACAGAGGGTTGACAGTCTTAATAGGTGTGCAGGAACAGGGTTGACAGTCCTAAAAGTGTGTGCAGGAACAGAGGGTTGACAGTGCTAAAAGTGTGTGCAGGAACAGGGTTGACAGTCTTAATAGTGTGTGCAGGAACAGAGGGTTGACAGTCTAAAAGCAGGAACAGAGGGTTGACAGTCTTAATAGTGTGTGCAGGAACAGAGGGTTGACAGTCTTAATAGTGTGTGCAGGAACAGAGGGTTGACAGTCTTAATAGTGTGTGCAGGAACAGAGGGTTGAGTGTGCATGAACAGAGGGTTGTCTTAATAGTGTGTGCAGGAACAGAGGGTTGACAGTCTTAATAGTGTGTGCAGGAACAGAGGGTTGACAGTCTTAATAGTGTGTGCAGGAACAGAGGGTTGACAGCTAATAGTGTGTGCAGGAACAGAGGGTTGACAGTCTTAATAGTGTGTGCAGGAACAGTTGCAGGAACAGAGGGTTGACAGTGTGCAGGAACAGAGGGTTGACAGTCCTAATAGTGTGTGCAGGAACAGAGGGTTGACAGTCTTAATAGTGTGTGCAGGAACAGAGGGTTGACAGTCTTAATAGTGTGTGCAGGAACAGAGGGTTGACAGTCTTAATAGTGTGTGCAGGAACAGAGGGTTGACAGTCTTAATAGTGTGTGCAGGAACAGAGGGTTGACAGTCAGGAACAGAGGGTTGACAGTAGTGTGTGCAGGAACAGAGGGTTGACAGTCTTAATAGTGTGTGCAGGAACAGAGGGTTGACAGTCTTAATAGTGTGTGCAGGAACAGAGGGTTGACAGTCTTAATAGTGTGTGCAGGAACAGAGGGTTGACAGTCTTAATAGTGTGTGCAGGAACAGAGGGTTGACAGTCTTAATAGTGTGTGCAGGAACAGAGGGTTGACAGTCTTAATAGTGTGTGCAGGAACAGAGGGTTGACAGTCTTAATAGTGCAGGAACAGAGGGAGGGTTGAGGAACAGAGGGTTGACAGTTGTGCAGGAACAGAGTGACAGTGCTAATAGTGTGTGCAGGAACAGAGGGTTGACAGTCTTAATAGTGTGTGCAGGAACAGAGGGTTGTGTCTTAATAGTGTGTGCAGGAACAGAGGGTTGACAGTCTTAATAGTGTGTGCAGGAACAGAGGGTTGACAGTCTTAATAGTGTGTGCAGGAACAGAGGGTTGACAGTCTAATAGTGTGTGCAGGAACAGAGGTTGACAGTCTTAATAGTGTGTGCAGGAACAGAGGTTGACAGTCTTAATAGTGTGTGCAGGAACAGAGGGTTGACAGTCTTAATAGTGTGCAGGAACAGAGGGTTGACAGTCTTAATAGTGTGTGCAGGAACAGAGGGTTGACAGTCTTAATAAGGAACAGAGGGTTGACAGTCTTAATAGTGTGTGCAGGAACAGAGGGTTGACACAGTCTTAATAGTGTGTGCAGGAACAGAGGG